>NC_084516.1:22033722-22316222 GCF_024500385.1 Phyllopteryx taeniolatus
GCCACCTCATCCACACGCAGCATCAGCACTGGGGCGCCCCAAGGTTGTGTCCTCTCTCCGCTGCTCTTCTCTCTCTCTACACGAACGACTCCACCTCAGCGAACCCGACTGTCAAACTCCTGAAGTTTACAGATGACACCACTTTCATCGGCCTCATCAAGGACGGTGACGAGTCTGCATATCGACAGGAAGCGGAGCGGCTGGAGCTGCGGTGCGGCCGACACAACCTGGAGCTGAACACGCTCGAGACTGTAGAGATGATCGTGGACTTCAGGAGGCATCCTTCGCCACAGCTGCCCCTCACGTTGTCCAGCTGCCTTGTGTCAACCGTCGAGACCTTCAAGTTCCTGGGAATTACAATCTCCCAGGACCTGAAGTGGGCGACCAACATCAACTCCATCCTCAAAAAGGCCCAGCAGAGGATGTACTTCCTGCGGCTTCTGAGAAAGCACGGCCTGCCACCGGAGCTGCTGAGACAGTTCTACACAGCAGTCATCGAATCAGTCCTGTGTTCTTCCATCACAGTCTGGTTTGGTGCTGCTACAAAAAAGGACAAACTCCGACTGCAACGGACAATCAAAACTGCTGAAAGGATTGTCGGTACCCCCCTACCCACCCTTGAGGACTTGCACGCTGCCAGAACTAAGACAAGGGCGTGCAAAATCCTCTCGGACCCTCCCCACCCCGGTCACCAGCTCTTCCAGCTCCTTCCCTCAGGTAGGCGCTACCGATCAATGCAAACTAGAACTAGTAGACATTCCAACAGCTTCTTCCCTCTTGCAATCAACTTCTTAAACAGCTAACCTATAATTCCATTACAACAAGCTGGCAATTTTTTGACTTGAGTTCGTTGTCACATTTCTGTATTATGTATTACTCGTGCACTCACTGTAGTTGTCTCGCCGTGCTGGACTATTTGCATATAGTGGCCACTCATGCCAGAGTAGCATCTGCTCCATTTGCACACTGATTGAGGAGTATCTGTAACATTTGCACAACCATTGTCCCAGATTATCGCACTACTCGTCACTTTAAACCGCATACACTCCTTGAAGTCTCAGTGCCCTTTGCACAATGGTCATTGCACCGGACTATTGCGATATTAGCCATTCGAACTGAGGACTCTGCATCTTTTTGCACAATTGTTTTTTGTCAATGTCTTTATGTCTCCAAAGTGTTCTGTAAATTGACTGTCTGTTGTACTCGAGCGGCTCCAACTACCGGAGACAAATTCCTTGTGTGTTTTGGACATACTTGGCACATAAAGATGATTCTGATTCTGATTGTAGAAAGAAATTTCTATGATGATGACGGCCTTTGCTCATTTGCCACTTAAGAGAGGCGTTCATGTTCTGCATCAGACACAGAAAATGTTACCTGTGTCAAGCATTAACCAGGAAACGATCTCTTCAAGTCGCTCAGAAGTAATGAATGCAGTTGGGTTTTTTGGGCTTGTGAAATCATGAAATGTTTGTCTCAGAATACATGTATTCCAGATGACAAATCTAAAGACTGGAGAAGATGGCAGGAATATCTGACAGCGCCGTAAGGTCAGTTAAGATCCCACAAAACTAGTGAACTTCCCCCACTTCCAAATTGTGTTAAGTTCCAGAAACAATGGCACAACAAAGATTCTTCTGATCAGACGACTAGAAACTAACTCAAGAACTTGATCTCCTTCATGGCAGAGGTCACTGCTATCGTAAATGTCGATAATAATTCCTGCTCAAAATGCACAGCCTGTTTCTTCGAGGATTCATTTAAATTCAATTAATTTACAACTACCATTGCAGTTTCTACAGGGGTTATGGTTAGTTGCAGGTGTTTCTTGGAGCCCTCTACTAGCCACCAGCCAGCAACAGCAAGTGAGGGCCCTATCTGGGGGATTCCCTACACGTTGTCATTGCAGTGTGTAAAGCAGTGCCATTGTTTTGTCATTGATCTCTTATCCCTTCACCTCAGGAGCCTATGCAATTGCCAGGTTGCCTGCACTGTTGGAGCATCGCTGCATATACACTATAGCTCGAATATCACTCAAGATCAAACCACCTGAATTCAGACTGAATTGCTAAAAACAGTGAAATAAATTGGACTGTGCACTTTTTATGTTTTCTTGTCCGCATGTCTATTAGTTAGCAGGCTACTTTCCTGGATGATTGAGAATGATGAACAGATGGGCAAAGCCATTGTGATTTTACGGCATACACAAGTCATTGATGCTACAGTGAAACGACAGTGAAAATACATTGCTTTAGCTCCAACTTTAGCCATGCTTTAGCAAGCATGGGCTGCCACCGGAGCTGCTGAGACAGTTCTACACAGCGGTCATCGAATCAGTCCTGTGTTCTTCCATCACAGTCTGGTTTGGTGCTGCTACAAAAAAGGACAAACTCCGACTGCAACGGACAATCAAAACTGCTGAAAGGATTGTCGGTACCCCCCTACCCACCCTTGAGGACTTGCACGCTGCCAGAACTAAGACAAGGGCGTGCAAAATCCTCTCGGACCCTCCCCACCCCGGTCACCAGCTCTTCCAGCTCCTTCCCTCAGGTAGGCGCTACCGATCAATGCAAACTAGAACTAGTAGACATTCCAACAGCTTCTTCCCTCTTGCAATCAACTTCTTAAACAGCTAACCTATAATTCCATTACAACAAGCTGGCAATTTTTTGACTTGAGTTCGTTGTCACATTTCTGTGGGGCCAATTATGTATTACTCGTGCACTCGCTGTAGTTGTCTCGCCGTGCTGCACTATTTGCATATAGTGGCCACTCATGCCAGAGTAGCATCTGCTCCATTTGCACACTGATTGAGGAGTATCTGTAACATTTGCACGACCATTGTCCCAGATTATCGCAGTACTCGTCACTTTAAACCGCATACACTCCTTGAAGTCTCAGTGCCCTTTGCACAATGGTCATTGCACCGGACTATTGCGATATTAGCCATTCGAACTGAGGACTCTGCATCTTTTTGCACAATTGTTGTTTGTTGTTGTTTTTTGTCAATGTCTTTATGTCTCCAAAGTGTTCTGTTGTACTAGAGCGGCTCCAACTACCGGAGACAAATTCCTTGTGTGTTTTGGACATACTTGGCAAATAAAGATGATTCTGATTCTGATTCTGATCCAACTTGATACGGATCATCACCAAAACTGAATACAGTAATCTCTCGTTTATTGCAGGGGTTAGGTTCCGCACCACCCCCGCAATAGGCGAAATACACAAAGTAGAGCCCACATATTTTTGGGGGAATATTTATACATATTTAAAGCTGCAAGAACCGCCCAGACTCTAGTTAATCTTACTTTTCAAGTGAGCAAAACTATTGGAACATGTGACTGATGGGTGTTTCTAGTTGCTCAGGTGTTGATTGCTTAAACATTAGATCGTGCTTGTTTTTGGCTTTGGGTTTCACCTGTGAAAACTGCATTTGCTATTAAGCAAACATGAAGACCAGAGAGCTGTCTATGGGAGAAAAGCAAACTATTGTGAAGCTGAGAGAAGAGGGAAAATCGATCAGCGCTATTGCACAAACATTGGGCAAAGCCAATACAACAAATTGGAATGTCCTGAAAGGAAGAAACTACTGGTGTACTGAGCAACAGACATCGAACAGGTCGGCCAGGGGTATCAACAGTAGTTGATGACAGAAACATTGTGAGAGCGGTAAAGAAACACCCCAAAGACAACAGTCAGTGACGTCACTGCCAACCTCCACAGGGCAGGAGTGAAGGTATCACAATCCATTGTTCGAAGAAGACTTCAAGAGAAGATATATATATACAGACCATACCACAAGATGCAAACCTCTCATCAGCAAAAAGAATCGGAAGGCCAGATTGGATTTTGTACAGAGACGAGTCACAAAAGTTTAGGGGATTGTATAATGATTACAACAAAGTCAGTTGACTTTTGCACAATGCTGTACAATTACAAATTAGTTTTCCAACTTCAGTCGACTTAAGTCTACTAAGACTGCTTAGTAATCTTCTAATAAAAGGTTAAACATACTTCACCACAAAACACAATGCCATAACATGTTCAGGCAAAATCTAGAATCTATCGTAGCTCATATCACATTTATTTTAATTTTTTTCATCAGACCAAATTATCCATAATTACCTGCTTGTACTCTTACAAACATCAACGGTACCTAAACTAAACCATTAAATCATCTCAGCAAAATTGTCACATCATCACTTCAGATAACAATATCAAACAATAAATATCCACTATTTTGCAATGTTGTAGAACTGTGAGACTGGCGTCAGGACAGCTCTTCGTTGTTGGAGGTGCGTAGCGAGGCTAAAAAAATGGGAGAGGGAGGGTCTTCAGGGAAGTTCTCAGGGACGTAGCTACTCTCTTCTGCTCATGTTCTTCAGTTTAATGTTCAGAGCAGTGCCATTCCAGCCCCGGTGGTTGCTCCCCAGGGGCCTGGTCTTCCTTTCGAAGCGCCAACAAGAGCAACTTAACGATCTCACCCGCGCAGTGGCTTCCTTGCGGGCCCCTCGATCTCCAGGTAGGCGGCTGGTCAATAATTCTGTGATCTTCTGTAGATGTCAGCAGCCTGGACATTATGCCCGTCAGTGCGACAGCGAAGGAGTCCCCTCGCATGCTCGTGCCCACTCTGTTACTGGGGTAGTTACTAATCTTCCCCATCCTTCCGTGTCCACTCAGTGGTCGGAAAACTGAAGCCCGCTGAGTTGTTCAGCCACAGCTCAGTAGGGAAATCTCCAGGCTCCATAGATGGTAAATTGGCTTGTCTTATATCATCTTGCCCAAGTATTACTATTCTGATGGGCGACGTCTCTTTGTCATGCCTGGTGGATACCGCGTCCATCGTGCCCATCATAACAGAAAGTTTCTTTTCGGGAACATTTTGCATCTTGGGATCATGGTCCTGTGGTCCTGTCATTGGCTACAGCTCTGAGCACCTAATGGCCTAGCCATTCCATATGTTGGCTATTTGGAGCTTGATGTGACCCTCTGTGAGAAGGTAATGTGCCACTGTGGGATATTGGTTGTCAAGGACCTTCCTGTAGCTGTGACTTCACCACCTGGAGTCTTGGGGATGACCATAACTCGTTGTTATCGAGATCTTTTTGGGACAAATCACCTTATGTGTTGTAGGCCCCTGACCCAGTCATTGAAGCCCTCCAGAAGTGCCATCAGGCTGTTGCCCAGAAGAAAAATATCTTACTGGTTCAGTTAAGGTGGAAGGAAAATGAGCCCTTCGTATCCCTGCTAGGGTAATGAAGATTGCATTTTGCGGATCAGGCTGTGCTGTTTGAACCCCCTGAGTCTGGTTTGCCAGCTGAATTGCTAGCATCTCCATTCCTAGTTCAAGTTGTCCGGGGTACAGTTTACATTCCGGTGGTTAATGTGGGAGCCACTGACATTCTTCTGTACCCACCGAATTGTCTTGGTACTCTTAGTGGCGTCCAAGTTGTAGGCTTGCCCATAGGGGTAACTGAGGTGAGGCCTACCATTGCTACGATCGCCTCTCAAGCAGCCACCAGTTTGACCTCGGGGGTGGCTCCACAAGTGGATTTTTCCATATTGACAGAAGAGGAGCAGGGTGAGGTGAGGTCTGTGTTGCAGGAGTACAGTTCTGTCTTTGCAATGCATGATGGAGACCTGGGCTGTTCCAACCTTATCTCCCATGACATCCCGCGGCTCATGCAAAGGATGTTTGGAGATCAGAAAGGACAGTCCCTCCTCCTGTACCTTTATGATATTATCATCTTCTCTTCCTCAGTTGCACATCGGCAGCGGCTGGAAGTGGTACTTGGCCGGCTCCAAAAAGAAGGCCTGAAGGTCAAACTGAAGAAACGCACCTTGTTTCAGAAAGAAGTGAAGTACCTGGACCATACAAGTGAGGGAGTCTCCACAGACTCCAAGAAAATTGAGGCTGTTTCCAAATGGAAACAGCCCTGTCATGTTACACTAATTTTTTGGGTTTTGCCCGCTACCATCTGGTTTTGTACAGGGTTTTGCGCAAGTGGGGCCATTTGGTTGAAAGAGAGGGTGTGTTTTATCAGTGAATTTTCCAGCCTGGTAGTGGGCGCGAACTCCTCCAGCTGGTTCTACATACATTCCTTAAGCAAGAGAACATGGTTCATTTACATCAGGAGCATGTTCACCAGGGCATTGATCGGACCACTGAACTGGTGCGTTGTTACTGCCTGGGAAGGTCATCAGACATCAAACGGTGGGTCCAGAAGTGTGAACGCTGCCAGGTCGCTAAAGACAGTGCCACATAGCTTCATGGGTCACTTGCTTGCCTAACAGCTAAATGAGATCTTGGCCATTGATTTCACCTTACTGGAACCCTCCTGCAATGGTGTTGAAAATTTCTTCATGACTGACGTTTTTAGCAAATACACAGTTGCAGTCCCTTTGGATCAATGAGCTGCGACTGTGGTCCAGGTTCTCCTCACCTTATAAGTTGGGTGCTCCAAGCCGCCTCTATACAACCAGGGTAGGAACTTCAAGAGTGCTTTGCTCCAGCACCTTTGTTGCTTGTATGAGGTTGGCAAGTTTCGCACTACCCCATACCATCCCGCGGGCAATGGGCGAGTGGTTAAACAGAACCCTTCACAACCTCCTACGCGGTCTTCCAGTTTCTAGGAAACGGGACTGGGTCTCTTGCCTGCCGAAGGTATTGTTTGCCTACAAGAACACACCTGACCAGAGACCAGGAGAGTCACCCATCTAGCGGATGTTTGGTAGAGCACCTCGGCTCCATACAGATTTTCTTCCAAGTCCCCAGGTGGCGTTGTCCTCTTTTTACTATAGTCCACTTTTCCACATGTGGTTAATAGAAAGTAACTGTAAAACCATTGTAAATGAGACATCACCAGCAAATAAAAATTGTATGAACAAGTATCGAATAGGAAAAAAGGCGATGGTATTGCTTCTATTTTTAAATCATTATTTCAGGGTAATAAAATTATACTGGGTGATTTTTACTGTAGCTATACGTCCTAAACGCGAGAACTTTGTGATGTGACCCCATTTGTGGTGACAGTTGCTTAGGGTGAGTTGTATAAGGTTGCGATCCAGTGAATATATGAGTCACACAAGGCAAATTTGTGAAGTACATTCAAAACAAAAGACCAGTTAACTTTGTCAAAAGCATTTTCTGCATCTAGTGAGAAGACAATACTTTTTAGATCATTGCGCTGAGACATACTTATTAGGTTTAATAATGGGATCACTTTCCATTACGATCGAAAATGTTAACAAAAGTGCATTCCACTACTAGTAAGTACAGTAAAAATTGTGACTAGCTATGTGTGAATATAATTTTCATAATACTGAATGAGGCGGCACGGTGAACGACTGGATAGAGCGTCTGTCTCACAGTTCTGAGGACCGGGGTTCAATCCCCGACCCCGCCTGTGTGGAGTTTGCATGTTCTGCGTGGGTTTTCTCCGCGCACTCCGGTTTCCTCCCACATCCCAAAAACATGCATGAATTGGAGACTCTAAATTGCCCGTAGGTGTGAATGTGAGTGCAAATGGTTGTTTGTTTATATGTGCCCTGCGATTGGCTGGCAACCAGTTCAGGGTGTACCCAGCCACCTGCCCGATGATAGCTGGGATAGGCTCCAGCACGCCTGCGACCCTAGTGAGGAGAAGCGGCTCAGAAAATGGATGGATGGATGACATTGGTGGAGCTCCGCCCTTTAATGAAACCTGTTTGGTCAGAATGTTTTAACGATGAGAGAATTCTTTGGCTAAATCCTTAGATATGATTTTGATGACCGCATTAATTAGTGACAGCGGTCAGTAATTAGCTGGATGAGTGGGGTCTTTCCCTGTTTCAGGAGTAGTTTTATTGCGGCTGTATTCATATGGCTTCTTGATAGGAATTTATCTTTGATCTCAAGCACCATTCTGAAAAATAGTGGTTCGAGTATACACCAGAAATTTTTATAGAACTCAGTGGAAAACCCATCATTGCCTGAAGCTCTACCTGTTGGCATATCATTTAAGGCCTTATGTGACTCTGCGAGGGTCAATGGGGCATTTAAAAACTCTTTACCTTCTTACGTTAATTGAGGGGTGTTTAGGTTCTTGAAAAAAAGGGAGGGGCATAAAGAAGGACAAAAGAAGTACCAAAGAGAAAGATAAGTAAAGAGAAAACAAGGGAAATGACCCATGTCAGTGAATGGATGGTGCAATAGGACGTGCGCAAATTACTACACGTATTTTCTACACTATATACCAAATATTCGCGCATACTTGAAATGAATAATCATCTATTAGAAGAGCCAAGGGGTGACTTTGGAATTACAGAACAGTTGACCGTCTGTGTATAGTTTGTCCAGAACCAGTGAGGCGTGTTTTCCTAGTTGCCTAGAGGGTACAAGAGTTTGCGTCGTTTGTTGATTTTGCGTGGAAACAGGTCATTCATCCCAAACTGTGTGCCCTTCAGTTCCCGTCCTTTTGAATTTACAAAGATTTACTGCTTTAAGCGGTGCTGAAAATGAATGAATGGATGGATAATCTCCTGGTGTAATAGATCGAGAAGTGATAGCTTCCTGTCAATGGAGGAGAGGACTTGAATATAGGCCCCGGGAGAACAAATTTGTAAATCTTCAGCGCTAGTAGAAGCGTTAGCCTTTAGTCTTTTCAGACATTTTCTTTTTGGATTAGTACGGTCGTCATGGTGGGCTCCGCTAGCTTGCATGAAGAAGCGATCGAAAGATCCGTCGATGAAATCTTCAAATGGTTCCACGATGGTATCTTGGCTTCAGCAGGAATTAGAAAAAAGTAATCGATGATAATCAGCCCCGTAATTGTCGCGGGGCCGCGACAATGTTTCCGGTTTGAGAACGCAGAGCGTTAAATTCTGGGCCGCCGACACAGCATGAGCCAATCTTGCACAACACAACATCATTAACAATGTAATTGTTTTGTCATTACCTGAGTTTAATCCAATGATTTGCACTGAAGTGAATCAGCCAGGGATGCATAGTCCGGACAGTAGCTGTTGACAGCCACCCTAAAGCGCACTTCCAAATGTTCATCAGTTAGGGTGGCACGGTACTTGGACTTAATGATCTTCATGTGGGAAAAGGCTGACTCACATAAATGAGTGGAGCCGAATAATGCAGTCAAAAAGGTAGCACATTTCCTCATGTTGCGGTACATTAGCTCTGTGAGTAAGTTCCAAAATTGTCCATGAGCTCTGGACTGTCAAAATCTCATCACTCCAGAAGAGTTCAGGTGAAACAGTGTTGCCATTTTTGATGCGAGTGAATCAACCTCAGGATCTTCCCGAAGCTTCGGTGGCGGCTTTCGCTTTTGAAGTATGTCGTGTGAAAAATAACTGCTGTCCGGACAACTGGAATTTTAGTTCCTTCACCTTTCTCTTTCTCAGCTCGCTTTTTTGGCGGGAAGTCAGTGTCCTATTTTCCATGCACAGTCCTAAAATGCCACTCCACATTTCCCTTCTTTGGGAATGCGATGGCAGACTGGCAGATGTGGCATACGCATTTCGAAAATGTCATCGTGAAAAAATACTCCTCCTCCCATTCCATATGAAAGTGGTAAGTTTTTGTCTTCTTACTTGGTCCAGCTCCCCCACTCATTTTTATACCCTTTCTTAAGTTTAAGAGAAAACACCGAGATAAAAATTGGAGGTAACTCACTGACTAGCTTATTAGTTTTGACACACTTAGCGCCGTTGTTTGCGCATGTGCGTGACAACAATTTCTGAAATCATCAGTAAGAACATCAAGAATACTTGCACTCTATTTGCTGTGATTGACAAGCCCCCCCCCAGCCCTGAATCAGATAGCGCCAGAACTCCTCACAGCAAATAAATGCAATGAATTTGCTTATTTTAGCGAAAAACTACAATCCATCAGGTTAAATACAGTATCAGCACAAATCATCAAATTGATAAAATGATGCTACATTTGAAGCCACCAAGGAAAAACTATGTTACCATGTCTGATACAGTTGACCAAAAAAACTGCAGCGAAAAGGGTTCAGCAGCTGAAACCATCAATGAGCTGCCTTGACACAAGACCGTCTGACTTTTTCAAAATTATTGCGAAGTCTGTGCTAGCTGGCTAGCATATGGCGTACGCTCAAATCCACAAAACCTCCGACACACAAAAATATCCAGGGGCATCACGTAGAAAAGGTGCGTACGTTCTTTTTCACGGCAGAGGTCAGATGTATCGTTTTCTGGATTTGAGCGTACGCCATGTTTCAGTAGGAAATCCACGCAAGTCTTTGTACATGAGACCCCAGATGCATGAATCCAAGCACATTTCCGTCGTACATCCCAATCAACGTAGAATTGAGCGCGCATGTTGGAGTAGCCGCCCCCTCCCTGTCCACGCCCACATTTAAATATGCAAATGATATTCGGTGCTGGGAGCACATGTGGCTGACTCTGATCACCCCACAAGGTAAATACCATTCATTTTTTATAACTCACAACTAATGTGTTCGTACAGTAACCTACACTCAGCCCTGTGAGAGAAAGGTTCCTGCGCAAATGTTGTATTTATGGTATTTGTCATAAATCTTTTGAATTCAAATAGAAGCACATCGGCATACCAAAGAGGATATCAAAAATGTCGACTCCTGTTTGATTACTCAATTGATTATTTGGATACACAGGAGAGGACACGCAGTCGCAGCCACGTGCTACATGTTCGGGGGATTCGTCCACCGTCCCCGGTGTCTCTAGTGCAGTGATTCTCAACATTAGTGTGCCGTGGGAAATTCTTAATTTTTTCATTCATTTCATAAACTGGTTAACAAGTGAGTTCAAAGTCCGTGCTTCTTTGACATTGTTGAAATCGTTGTTGTTGTTGCCGGCCATGAATTGTTCATCAGTGCTAAGTGTTCATGTGTCTCTGATGTGCCGATTTATTCGAACAGTTTCCCAGCATCACCTCTAAGTTTTTACATTTCCACAGTCATTTCACTCTTGATCCAGCTGAACTTTGCCCTGAAAAAGAATGTACGCCACATTTTTGTGGGTACGCACCTTTTGTAAATGAGGCCCCAGGACTCAGGAGTCGGGAGAAAAGAGGACTTAGACTTCTTAAAATAAATACTAAGGCCACGTTAAATTCCAAAATTAAACAAATGAACTGACTCAAGGGTCAGTTCTTGGACCCCTACTGTTCAGCCTTTATATGCTACCCTTGCGTCAAATTCTTCAGAACCTTAATGTTCACGATCATAGCTATGTACTGTAGATGACACACGGTTATATCTAGCAGTGTCTCCAGATGACGACAGTTCAATTTCAGTGTTGTGTCACTGTCTAAATCAGATAAATACCTGGATGAGCCAAAACGTTCTTCAATTAAACCACAACAAAACTGGGATAATTGTTTTTGGAAGTAAAGAAAAGAGGATGACTGTTAGTTAACACCTGGAGTCACTCTCTTTAAAAACCAGAGGCCAAGTCCGAAACCTTGGTGTACTGATAGATTCCGACATGACTTTCAACAGTCATATCAAATCAATTACTAAAACAGCCTTCTACCAGCTGAAGAACATACCCGGAGCCAAGCAGACCAGAAGAAACTCATCCATGCTTTTATCTCAAGTAGACTTGACTAGTGTAATGGTCTTCTGATTGGAGTCCCCCAAAAGAGCATTAAACAGCTGCAGCTCATTCAGAATGCTGCAGCTCGGGTTCGGATTCAGTCTTTACACTGGCTCCCAGTCAGCTTTAGAATAGATTTGAAAGTTCTGATTCTGGTCTATAAATCACAATCAGGTTTAGGTCCTGAATACATGCAAGGAATCCAAATTGAATATAAATCCAGTAGGGCTGTAAAATCGACAGATAGTGGAGCACAGAGTCCAAAGCAAACACGGTGAAGCAGCAAAGGCAGAAGCTCCCCGCAACTCTGTAGTTTTCTTCCTCGTCTCTTTGGATCAGTGACAATTGCGAGTGGAACCGCTCGAGGTCATTGGCAAGAGTGTGAAATGAATTGTAGCTTGACAGCGAGAGTACGGCGCAACAAACAAAAAACAAAAATAGCCGAGCCATCACACACGCGGAAAAGCTTGAATCAAAGCCGGTGTCGTACGTTCCGTGTCCTTACCTGCACAAAAATTTGGTACTGCCAGGCATGATTTCCAGGGTAAAGCACTCCCCTCCATTAACACAGTAGTTCTTCTGGCTGTCACTACAGCGCGTCACATGACTGGAAGTCTTTGCTGTCGTGGTGGTGCTGGTGGAAGCTGCAGAAGACAGCCAGAAAAATAGAATGAAGCAGGACGCGTACTGTATGCAGTTCATTCGACGTCCAGCGTCAGCTGACACTGGACCTTCGATGATAGACACGAGCGGACTTTCAAAATGAATTTCTTCCTGAATTTATTCGTACGGATTAAAATATCAACATACTGTGCAATGAAATACTACTAATGACTTGTTTAGGTATGTATGCACAGTACAGTGCTTCCAAAGCGATGTAAAAAAAAAAATTGTCAGAAGAGGGCGTCTCTAATCTACTGTCTCTCCATTTCTCTGTTGGCGGAGCCATGAAGGTGACTTTCTCACCTAACCTCCAAATTTAAAAACCAAAAAAAAAGACGACTCACTCAAGCCACTCTGCTTTTCTCATTAGATGGATGGTTTTCAGTTTCAAGTTCAAGATGACAATTATGGCAACCCAACAGAGAAGCGAGGTATGACTTGGCAGGAAGCAAAGGACAGCAAATCCCTTATGTTGTCTGACTTATCTCGCTGTCTCTCTATTATTATTATTATTAAGTCCTCAATACATGTCAAGAGGGGGGCACAGTTTATTTGCCCTTTTAAAACGGATCGATAGGACATTTTCCGTTGTTCTATGAAAATGCTATGCTATGACTTCCTTTTTCTCACTTTATTTCTGAAGTGACATTAAACAGACCGATCCCAAATAAGAATTTGCATCCAGTCGTGCTGCAATTAGTAATCGAGTCTTAAAAGTCGATTGGAATAATCAAGTATAAGGATCTAATGTAGTATTGCTTGGTTAAAGAGCAACTATGAATACGCGAGAAAAAAAAAATGAGACTTTTCCCTTACTAATGAAAGGCCAATTGTTTTTCCTCTTTTAGATAATCGACAGTATTTATTCGATCGGTAAAAAAAGAAATACAAGACTGATTGTTGAGAACACTACACTGGCGAAACCAAACCATAACGATCAGGAAGCCTGGACAGCACACGGCCGGTCCGCCGCGTAACGAGTTGCGTGATCGCTGACAAAGCTAGCTGCTAATGCTAACGAAAACAAGCATACGTCGAGCCGCGCAATCCCCACAATGCAATGTGGATTTTTTGCAACAATTAATGTCCTTATTGTTACTTTGTCGTTGTCGTTTCTGTGCACGTTAACAGTGGTCCTTGGAGTGCGTACTTGATTTAACTGTCACATTTACTGCTGATTTATGTGGTGCGGTTTATTATTTTTCCCATGAAACCATTACTAGTAGTGTAGTAATGTGTGAAAGAATGACGTCTTAGTCAATTCCTTTACAAGGGATAACAAGACCTGACTATAGCAATAATAGCGTGGTACACTTTGACCTAATTAATAATCAGTAAGATCTGCAGCATTAAGTTGTCACAGTTCAGATTTGACCCATATAGCTGTAGAAAGACAACCTACAAATTATGGTTTCTCCGTGCTTTGGTCAAAGTAACAAGACTTTTCAACGCAGTGGGTTCGAGAACAAGTGGAGTCATGAGTCATTGCCGTTCAAGTCCAAGTCGAGTTCCAAGTCTCGTCACATATTGTCAAGTCGAGTCTAAAGTCATCAAGTTCATGACTCCAGTTAAGTCTTGAGTGACTTGAGTCCACATGTCTGGAGAAAGGACATTGATAATTTTGTATTCCTTGAAGCTCTGGCTAATTATATTAGCAAAATATTTTATTTGTCCTGGAAGTCCTGGAAATAAAAACGAACTTTAGTTCGAAAACCGTTCTTTGACGCCAGAATGAGCGTGTTCTCAGTAATGTTCATCAAGCAGAAATGAACTAAGTTCAGTTCACGTTTGCCCAAAATATGAACTAGTTTATGAACTTTCGTTCATTGAACTTGTTCAGGTACAACACTGATCTATGAGCTATTTTCAGAATGGTTCCGCGGGCTACTCATGTGGCCCTGGTGCCCGCGCAGTCCAGACTTTGACTAGGCCACTCCAAAACCTTCATTTTATTTTTTTTAAGCCATTCAGAAGTACTCTGAACGGCTTACTCGCTGGTATGTTTCGGATTGTTGTGCTGCTGTAGAACCCAAGTGCGCTGGGGCTTGAGGTCACAAACTGATGGTCGAACATTTTTCTTCAGGGTTTTCTGTTAAAGAGCAAAATTCATGGTTCCATCAATCACAGTAAGTTGTCCAGGTCCTGAAGGAGCTAAGCAGCCCAAGACTATCACACTGCCACCACCATGTCGGACTGTCGGTATGATGTTCTTCTGAAATGCCAGCTGTTCTTCATTCACGCCAGCTGTAACGAGACACACACCTTCCAAAAAGCTCAACTTTTATCTCATCAATCCATATAATATTCTCCCAAAAGTCTTGGGAATCACTCAAATTACCGTTACTTTTTTCCTAGAGGACCAGGTAGCTTTGAATAGTATTTTTATTTCCCTTAGTAAATAAACTCACCACTTAGAAAGTTTACTTGGGTTATCTTTGTCTGATATATACATTTGTTTGAGCACCGCCAACATTAAAGTGGGGAAACTGAGAAGAGAGCAAATGCCTCTGGCAAAGAGGCGGGGCACACCCTGAACCGGTCGCCAGCCAATCGCTTGGCACATAGAAACAAACAAGCATTCGCACTCACATTCACACCTACGGACAATTTAGCGTATTCAATTAACCGACCATAAATGTTTTTGAGATGTAGGAGGAAACCGGAGCACCCGGAGAAAAGCCACACGGGCATGAGGACAACATGCAAAACCCACACAGGCGAGGCCAGATTTGAACCCGAGTCCTCAGAACTGTGAGGCAGATGTGCTAACCAGTTACCCACCAGACGGGCTGGCAAACAAACCACCATTTCCCAAAGGATCATTTCTCCTCCTCCAAGGATCCCATTCGATTGCTTGTCATACCTTCTCCACATCGTTGTCACTCCTTCTCACTCGATGTAGTCTTCTCCCTGGCCTGAGATGCTTTTCATCTCCCGTCTCTTCCTCCTTCTCTCTCTCTCTCTGACCTGTGTGACCCTCAGCCTTCACTCAACTACATTTCTTCTCTGAGCCTCGATGCAAATGTTTTCGCTCTGGGGGCTGTGAGGAACCACGTGTTCATGCACGCTGCACAATCAGCAAGTAGCTTTTGAGGAGGTGCCATTTTTTTTTTTTTCTCGGCAGGACCATCCTACTCCCTTTTACTCTCTGGTCTCTCTCTATACCAAAGAGCATTTTGTTTCTTAAAAAGAAGTTTCTTGATGTCTCTGGCTGTTTCCTTACATAAATGGGTTTCCCTTTCTGTAATTCCGAGCCAATTGTGGTCTGTCTGACTGGCCGACTTCATCAATCACTCACATCTGTTATATGAGGCCTTGTAAAAGTGTCTTTGAGGCCAAAAAAAAAACAAAAACCTGACCTTTCATTAGCTAAGTACGTATATGGTAATGTGTTCATCAATTTGAAGGGTCAACTTTATTCATCCCAAAGGGGAATTTGAGCATCAGAGTAGATTATGTAGAGTCATTCGAGTGCAGCTCTGTTGAGAATGTGAAAGCGAGTGTGGCAGACAGAGGTAACGCATGAGCAACGTCTACTGTTGCAATATTGGGGTGTGGCTCAGTCTCAGCCACATTTGGAGAGACCGCGTCCACTGGCTCTTAAAATACAAAGAAGTCTAATAGACTATTGTGATAAATGATTCGAAAGAACCAAAATTTTGCTGGAATACAATATCGGGCTCGCTATGTCAGTCAGTTACAATTGGTATAGTAGGATAGAGCACCTCAAAACATACACAGAAATCAGAATCCAGATTTGCATTTCATTTGTTGTCGGTTGAGAAAAAATATTTTTTTTGGTTGAGGACTCATTCAAAACCGAGTCCTCAAGCAAGAAGACAAATTATGGTTGAGTCCTCAACCAAGAAGACACCTTATGAAGAAGACAAATTATGCACTCAGGTTTCCCTTGCCCGGACGCGGGTCACCGGGGCCCCCCTCTGGAGCCAGGCCTGGAGTTGGGGCTCGGAGGAGAGCGCCCAGTGGCCGGGCCTGCACCCATGGGGCCCAGCCGGGCACAGCCCGAAAGGGTAACGTGGGTCCCCCTTCCCGTGGGCTCACCACACGTGGGAGGGGCCATAGGGGTCGGGTGCAGTGCGAGCCGGGCGGTGGCCGAAGTCGGGGACCTTGGCGATCCGACTCCCGGCTACAGAAGCTGGCTCTAGGGACGTGGAATGTCACCTCTCTGGCAGGGAAGGAGTCCGAGCTGGTGTGTGAGGTCGAGAGTTTCCGACTAGATATAGTCGGAATCGCTTCCACGCACAGCTTGGGCTCTGGAACCAGTCCTCTCGAGAGGGGTTGGACTCTCTTCCACTCTGGAGTTGCCCACGGTGAGAGGCGCCGAGCAGGTGTGGGTATACTTATTGCTCCCCGGCGCGGCGCCTGTACGTTGGGGTTCACCCCGGTGGACGAGAGGGTAGCCTCCCTCCGCCTTCTGGTGGGGGGACGGGTCCTGACTGTTGTTTGTGCCTCTGCACCAAACACCAGTTCAGAGTACCCACCCTTTTTGGAGTCCTTAGAGGGGGTGCTGGAGAGTGCTCCCGCTGGGGACTCCATCATTCTGCTGGGGGACTTCAATGCTCACGTGGGCAATGACAGTGAGACCTGAAACGGCGTGATTGAACGGCCCCCCCGATCAGAACCCGAGCGGTGTTCTGTTATTGGACTTCTGTGCTCGTCACGGATTGTCCATAACGAACACCATGTTCAAGCATGAGGGTGTCCACACGTGCACTTGGCACCAGGAAACCCTAGGTCGCAGTTCGATGATCGACTTTGTGGTCGTGTCATCGGACTTTCACCCGCATGTCTTGGACACTCGGGTAAAGAGAGGGGCGGAGCTGTCAACTGATCACCACCTGTTAGTGAGTTGGCACCGATGGTGGGGTAAGAGGCCGGTCCGACGTGGCAGGCCCAAACGTATTGTGAGGGTTTGCTGGGAACGTCTGGCGGAATCCCCTGTCAGAAGGAGTTTCAACTCCCACCTCCGACAGAACTTTGCTCATGTTCCGGGGGAGGCGGGGGACATCGAGTCCGAGTGGACCATGTTCCGCGCCTCCATTGCTGAGGCGGCCGACCGGACCTGTGGCCGTAAGGTGGTCGGTGCCTGTCGTGGCGGCAATCCTCGAACACGTTGGTGGACACCAATGGTGAGGAATGCCGTCAAGCTGAAGAATGAGTCCTATCGGGCCTTTTTGGCCTGTGGGACTCCTGAGGCAGCTGTTGGGTACCGGCTGCCCAAGCGGAATGCAGCTTTGGTTGTAGCTGAAGCAAAAACTCGGGCATGGGTGGAGTTCGGTGAGGCCATGGAGAAAGACTTCTGGACGGCTTCGAGGAAATTCTGGTCCACCATCCGACGTCTCAGGAGGGGAAAGCAGTGCACCATCAACACTGTGTATAGTGGGGGTGGGGCGCTGCTGACCTCGACTCGGGACGTTGTGAGCCGGTGGGGAGAATACTACGAAGACCTCCTCAATTCCACCGACACGCCTTCCCATGAGGGAGCAGAGTCGGGGTTCTCTGAGGCGGGCTCTCCTATCTCTGGGGTTGAGGTCACCGAGGTGGTTAAAAAGCTCCTCGGTGGCAAGGCCCCGGGGGTGGATGAGATTCGCCTGGAGTTCCTCAAGGCTCTGGATGTTGCCGGGCTGTCCTGGTTGACACGCCTCTGCAACATCGCGTGGACATCGGGGACAGTGCCTCTGGATTGGCAGACTGGGGTGGTGGTCCCTCTTTTTAACACCAGAGGGTGTGTTCCAACTACAGGTGGATCACAGTCCTCAGCCTCCCTGGTGTGGTCTATTCAGGGGTGCTGTAGAGGAGGGTCCGTCGGGAAGTTGAATCCCAGATTCAGGAGGAGCAGTGTGGTTTTCGTCCTGGCCGTGGAACAGTGGACCAGCTCTACACCCTTGGCAGGGTCCTCGAGGGTGCGTGGGAGTTCGCCCAACCAGTGTACAAGTGTTTTGTGGACTTGGAGAAGGCATTCGACCGTGCCCCTCGGGTGGTCCTGTGGAAGGTCCTATGGGGTACCGAACCCCCTGATACGGGCTGTTCGGTCCCTGAAGACCGGAGTCAGAGTTTGGTTCGCATATCCGGCAGTAAGTCGGACACGTTTCCGGTGAGGGTTGGACTCCGCCAAGGCTGCCCTTTGTCACCGATTCTGTTCATAACTTTTATGGACAGAATTTCTTGGCGCAGCCGAGGCGTCGAGGGGGTCCGGTTTGGTGGCCTCAGTATTGCATCTCTGCTTTTTGCAGATGATGTGGTTCTGTTGGCTTCATCAAGCCGTGACCTCCAACTCTCATTGGAGCAGTTCGCAGCAGAGTGTGAAGCGGCTGGGATGAGAATCAGCACCTCCAAATCTGAGACGGTGGTCCTCAGTCGGAAAAGGGTGGCGTGCCCTCTCCAGGTCAGGGATGAGATCTTGCCCCAAGTGGAGGAGTTCAAGTATCTTGGGGTCTTGTTCACGAGTGAGGGAAGAATGGAACAGGAGATCGACAGGCGGATCGGTTCAGCGTCTGCAGTGATGCGGACTTTGTATCGATCCGTTGTGGTAAAGAAGGAGCTAAGCCGAAAGGCGAAGCTCTCGATTTACCGGTCGATCTACGTTCCTACCCTCATCTACGACCCACAGCTCGTGACCGAAAGAACAAGATCTCGGATACGAGCGGCCGAAATGAGTTTCCTCCGCAGGGTGTCCGGGCTCTCCCTTGGCGATAGGGTGAGAAGCTCGGTCATCCGGGAGGATCTCAGAGTAGAGCCGTTGCTCCTTCACACCGAGAGGAGCCAGATGAGGTGGCTGGGGCATCTGATTCAGATTGCCTCCCCGGTGAGGTGTTCCGGCCACGTCCCACCGGGAGGAGACCCCGGGGACGACCCAGGACACGCTGGAGAGGCTACATCCTTCGGCTGGCCTGGGAACGCCTCGGGATCCCCCCGGAAGAGATGGATGAAGTGGCTGGGGAAAGGGAAGTCTGGGCGTCCCTGCTCAAGCTACTGCCCCCGCGACCCGACCTCGGATAAGCGGTAGAAGATGGATGGATGGATACTTTCCAAACCAAGTGTCATTATGACTCCTCAGCATAATTACATCCCGAGTGTGCTGTGAGTAAACTTTGTCGCCCAAAACAATATTTCCATACAGACAATAGAATCGTACGATGAGCAATGTCATATCATGACCTTGACATATTCAAGATAATCTCATTATTCTCACATACTCACCATATGCTGTATCTTGACATTACATTTGGAAGACAAAGCAAGAACATTGGCAGGAAACCTTTTTAACTGTCATGTTTAGTCATCATAGTAACAGTACAAGGGGTAATCTTTCACCTGCATGACTCTTGGTTTCGCCATGTGGGTATTGAAGTCAGACAAGTGAATCAAAGGCGCTATTTATCTTCGTTTTACAGATAATAACGTTCACAGCGCTCGTTCCCTCAGAAATGTCCAAGACAAGTTCATTCTTGCCAAGGTGGTTGTGGTAAACAATGAGAGGGGGAGGCAACAGATTCCAAAGAGGTGACAAATGGGACCGTTGTGAAACCCTGGCGTACCTGACAGCGACTGAGATGACAAATTTGTTGGAAAACCCCAGTGAAGAAATGTGACTTCTTACCCTACTTGGACGGGGGAATTTTGAAGCCCGCCCCCCAAAAATATCAATGAACAGAAGTGCATGACAGTGGCCGAGGGCATAGAGATTCGCGGTGGACACTGAATCGTAGTGTGAACGGAGATGGTGACGGCACCCCCACCCCACCTGCCGATGAATATTTTCTGATCGAGATACCCCGTGGTCGACTCGTTTCCGATCGTGACGCTCTTTCGGCCCGCGCAAAAATAAAGGCATTTCCAGCCTTTTTCATGGACAACCCCAATTCCGTTGACGAAAAAACAGAATACAGAATCCGATCATCAACATCCCGAAAACATGCATGCTAGGTTGATTGACAGCTCTAAATTGCCCGTAGGTGTGAACGTGCGTGCGAATGGTTGTTTGTTTGTATGCGCCCTGCGATGGGCTGGCGACCGGTTCAGGGCGTACCCCGCCTCACGCCCAAAGATAGCTGGGATAGGCGCCAGCATGCCGAGCGACCCTGGCGAAGATAAGCGGTATGGAAAAACGGATGCAGCGATGCTCGCTGTTCAAGAACATTTCATTTATTTTGCGATAAGATGGGAAGTCGGACAACAGCAGATGAAGGATGTACGAGGAAGGAAAGCAATCTCTCATGCAACATCATGTTCCCAACACGATGATGGCAGTGTTGGCAGTACGGCGTGGGCACGTACAATCGAACTGCTGCAGCAACTCAACAGTCTCACTGGTGTTTATCGGCGCTGTGCCCGCTGACAGAAGTAACAAGATTCATTCTGAGGCATGCTGGGCTCTGTGTTTACATTCCCTTGAATGTTACACAACTGATAGGATGGTGCGTAACAGTATAATTGGAGTAATCAAGTACAACTACTTAGTTACTCGACTGAAGTATCGGTACGACGAGAGCATTTCTTTTGACATTTACATTCTACTTTACGTTGTCAAAACAGGTTTGCTACTTGGCGACGACACAACGTCAACGTCACAAGATGTCAATAATTGAGCGATGTCAATGTCCATTTTTTCCCCAGAGATTTGTTTGATTTGTTTTTTTTTTAAATGCCATTCGTCTGGCGACTGTACTTTTCCACTTGGACTGAAGTGAATGAATTGATTTTTTTGTTTGTTTACACAAGTAATCTGTACTTTTACTTCGGTACAGCGCTTTTGCCACCTTCGGTCACCTGATCTCAAGCCAGCGGCGCTCGAACATGTGTTCATTTAGGTGACCGCAGCGAAGGCCTGGCAAAGCGTCTCCGGGGAGACTCGTGTATGAAAACACATGAAAAATTCAGCATGGAAATGGTCTATTTAGAATGATGTCAATTATTCAAATACTTTTGAGCCCCTGAAAATGGATGTGTTCTACATAAAACTTGTTGTAATTGCGGCATATTTTTGTCAAACTGAGCAAAGTTGTGAGTCTACACTAGACACTGAAACAATACCGTCAATATGTATTGATGGTTTGAATGCGCATTCACTGTTGTGGTGGAGAGAGGCTCAATTGTAAGAGCTCGCTCTGCCTTTCGAAACACTTCTTGTGCCTAAAGCAGCCTTTTCCAACCTGCGTCGGTTTTTGACGAGTCAGTGATGAGCAGAGTAAAACGCCGGCAGCTCCTTGACTGATGACCAAGCGGGCATTTCAATTTTGAGATATTTTAGGCCTGTAAATTTGGAGCATTTCAAGACCCCCCAATCGTAATACAACCCGCCTAAGTGGCTATTGCTGAAATTGACCCATATTTAGCGGGTTGTAAATGTCGAACCCCGATAATCATCTACTGTATATATTATTTTCATCCATCTATTGATTTTCATTGTTAATTGTTCACCAGTCGTTGCTGCGTTCACAAATCGGTTACAGCGGCATCCCCCCCCCAAAAAAACGGTTATTTCATTTATTTGACATGAATTCAGTCATACCTGGAGGCCTCCCATTCATTCATACATTGCACCATTGCAGTCATTCTCCAGCGTAAAATTAAATACAAGCATTCAATATTTTGCAGCGAAAGCTGCAAGGAATTGGGGGAAAAAAAAAAAAGAAAAAAAAAAAAAAAACGTTTATTTTTGGAATGGTGAACTTACTTCAACATTTTGAATTATGAACGATGAACTAAATTAGTTCATTTTTGGAACGGTGAACTTCAAACATTTTGAATTATGAACGATGAACTAAATCAGTTCATTTTTGGAACGGTGAACTTACTTCAACATTTTGAATTATGAGCGATGAACTAAATTAGTTCATTTTTGGAACGGTGAACTTCAAACATTTTGAATTATGAACGATGAACTAAATCAGTTCATTTTTGGAACGGTGAACTTACTTCAACATTTTGAATTATGAACGATGAACTAAATTAGTTCATTTTTGGAACGGTGAACTTCAAACATTTTGAATTATGAACGATGAACTAAATCAGTTCATTTTTGGAACGGTGAACTTACTTCAAACATTTTGAATTATGAACGATGAACTAAATCAGTTCATTTTTGGAACGGTGAACTTACTTCAACATTTTGAATTATGAGTGATGAACTAAATCAGTTCATTTTTGGAACGGTGAACCTACTTCAACATTTTGAATTATGAACGATGAACTAAATCAGTTCTTTTTTGGAACGGTGAACTGAACTTTGAACTAGTTTGCCTAGAAAACGAACTTTCCCAACACTGATGATGATGATGATGATGATGATTCCTCTTCGTGTGGCACGGTGGTCCATTTTGAACAACTACTCTTGTAACGGGTAATCCAGTTTATTGCTTTATAAAGCTCGACGGATGCTTATGACAAAGCTAAAAGAAGCTAAGAGAGGTTGTGCGTTAAAAAGGTAAAAATCAAAATTCCCTATTAGCGTTTAAAGAAAGTCCATTTTGCCGGGATGCAATTTTGCGTCCGATAGCGGCCACCCGAGCTGCCGTCTTTACGTCAGCCACGTAATAAATCGACATGAACGCGACTCCCGCCGAATGATGACGTCGCAGACAGCATTAGCGAGGTGCGTTTATTTCCCCTGCGGCAAAAGGGATGCCGAGGACATCAATTAGCCTCCGGCCAGCTCTGACCTTGAAAAGAAGCGCCGGCGGTGAACAGGAAGTCTCCCTGTGCCGCAGCCTGGTGTTTCAGCTGGGCTCATGCATTATTGATTTTCACTTTTTTCCAGTGAAGAGTGTAATATCGTATGCAGAAGAGCAAAAAAAAAAAAGGGGACACCCGCTCCATCCGTTCTCGTGTGCCAAAATGTCAAACTTGATGAACGATGATCATAATTGCAATACATTTGTGCGTTGCAGTCAGTTGGACTCGCACACACCCAGAGAGGAGCAATATTTCAGAGGCTTAGTCATGCGCCTCCACGATGCGCTCTGCAAGTCGCGACCTGTCTGCTCTGAGGCAAACGCCTGGCAAGCCTGTGCTTCCTGCAGTGGTCCGTAGCACAGATGACAAAAGCGCCTTCAAAAGCCAGTTTCAGATGTAGGCGAACAGCTACCGGATCATTTGCATATCATTTTTTGGGAGTAACGGTAAAGATGCCGTCTTGGTTTCATATGGGTCAAAGTCTCCCGTGCTGAAGCAGGCGCGCTTCAAGTCCTATTGTCAAAAAGTTCCAATTTTAGGCATCCGTAGTAAGTCGACTCGCGGTGGTGGCCCGATTGAAATAGACTTTTTTTTTTATTTTTAATAAAGACATAAACAGCTTCGTAGAAATCGTGTTGCCCTTCAAACGCTGCGGATTAAACGCGCACATGTAAACACTCCGACACGTTCACAAATTCTTACATATTCATTCATAATTGCGGCAATAACGCCATTCGATTTGCCGTCTGGTGTTGTGTGAATGCAAAATGGCTGCCTCATCCGGGCACTCCAGCTCCCAGATCCCTCCGGTGCATCGCAACGACATAACGAGGCTCTTCCCGCAAAACTTTTTCATTGTAAAGGCAAATTAAATCCGGTACATCCAAATATGTAAATCGGCGTCGCCAGAAAACATTTGATGCATTAAAAGTTCCAAATATGACTTTGGAATATTTGTTTGTCTTCGGAAACAATGGTGACCTTTTGATGGATAACAACCGCCAGTAATTCAACGAACAGATTTTCAAGAGGAAATTAAGTGGGCCCGTGGCTTTTATGTTATTGATCTAATGAAATGGAAAAAGGAGCCTATTACACGTTTGGCCCCTCGGAAATTCCTGTGTCATGATGCGAGGGGGGGTGGGGGGGGGGGGGCAGGTCTGGAACAAAGAAACCCAGTCCCGGCGCTTTTTGTTAATGACTACTTACAGATAGTTGGGATGAAGATATCGTTGACTTCCTGCGTCGTCAAAGGCAGCGGGGTCTGCTTCGGGACGCTTGGAAGTTCAGCAGCGCTTTGAACTGTGACGGACAGTTCGGACGGGGCCCCCCGCGGAGGCACGTACGAACCCCGTGTAGACTTGTCCGCCATTAAAACCTCAGGATGCGCCGAGGTCACGGCGGCGGCGGCGGCGGTCGACGGAGACGAATGAGGAATCGTTACGGTTAGTCCTAGTGCGGGGTCCGCTGATATGATAATAGGGTCCTGCCCTATGGGTTTAGGGTCTAAATGAGTGGGGGGTTCGTACTCGAAGATCTTATCTGCAAAGACCCATTTGAGTCCAGCTGTGCAGAGAGCTAAACTAAGCAGGCAGGCCAGGATGGGCAGAATGCAAATTTTCTCCGAGTGCAGGCAATTGTTCATCTGTTCCATCTCTATGCACACACAGCAGGTGCCCGGCAACGCCATAAGTCCTAAAGCTCCCGGACGGTCCCCGTCGCCGCCGACGCCGCCGGCACCGGCGTCATCGCCGTCGTCATCGTCGTCGCCATCATCATCATCTCCTCCCTCTGCGGTTACCTCTGCAACCTTCTGCCCGTTCTCTCCAGCTGCCGCCGTCTCCTCTGGTTTCTCCTCTGGGACTTGTCCAGTATCAACAGTGGAGCCAGAGGGGGAGGCTAGTCCAGGAGGGGGAACTGGCCCTGCAGAGAAATCCTCCATTCCCTCAGTCATCTTTTTTTTTTTTTGGTTGTTTTTTTTTTTTTTTTTTTTTTTTTTTTTTTTTGGGGGGGGGTCTCAACTGCTGGATGCAGGATCTCTGAACACTATTAACTCAGACAGCACCAGCCACCAGTCACTTGAAGCATGTTGTCCATCATGAGGAGAGGCTGGATTGCAGAGGAAAGTAGGGAAAGGTTCTCGATTCTGACCTTGTCAACAGTCTGGGATGCATGCGGTCGGCCTTCCGTGCAGTTCCATACTCTTAAAGAAATGCGCTCATGCGTCTACAAGTGGAATATTCGGGTACGCTGCAGATAAAAAGAGACGAGATTTCATCAAGTCCTCGGACGTTCCGCACAGTCCGCGAAGGTTCACTCACCTGAGAGGAGATGGCGGCGTCGTGATGGGACGTCTGCAGCTGCGGCAGTCGAAGCGCAGAGGACGGGACGGCCGGGCACTGCAGCGGCAGGCGGGACATGCTGCCTGGTCTGTGTGGGAAGCTCCTGGCAGCAGAACGGCTGAATCACGAAGGAGCGGCAGGTGTCCTTCCTCTCCAGGGCAACCGCAGAAACAGATGAGTAAGGGAAAGAAGAGAGAACCAGAATGATAGAGAGAGAGAGAGAGAGAGAGAGGGCAGGAGGGAGGTTGGCTGCAGCAGCAGCAGCAGCACACAAGGGCAGAGAAGATGGGTTCCTCCCCTTTTTTCTTCTTCCACCCCTCCTCTCTCACTGTTCTTCGTCTCTAAGTGGCGAGCGGGGCAGGCCTCCTCCCTCTTTCCTTCTCTTCCTGTCCTGCCACTGCATCCTGCTCCCAATCCCGGCACAAAGCATCAAGCTAAGCAAGTTCCTTAATCCAATTAGAGCCAATGTCAGCGAATCATAGGCAGGCCAACGGGTAAAGCCACCTCCTCCGGCACCACTCCCCATTGATTATGCTGAAACGAGAGGGTGTGTTTTTTTTTTGTCTCGGGGAAGGAGCCCAGCGAGCAGATATATGATCCATCCCAGGAGACTAGAGCCAGTGTGTTCCAGTCCTCTCAAGTAACGGAGTAATAACACCGACAATAACGATAATGAACGAGACGGATGCGCTTCGATCGAGGAGGGCGCTGCAATTCCATCGTATCATAAATGCCATTTGAAAATGGCTGCATTTTCATATGATTTGATCGATAGCGATAAATACGGAATTGCCTCTTGAAAATCACTTCATTCGACTGACACGACTATTCCAAATGTTGGCTGTCGGTAGCCATCGGCAGCTCATAAATGTTTCCAAGACGACGAAATATTCAATATGAATATTTTTCAAACTTTGATTGCCAAAATGTCTTTAGCGTTAGGTGTCCGGAATGAAGTTTTCTGAAGATGCGAATTACATTTTGGGATACATGGGCTTTGTCACTGAAAACCAACACAAATGCGGTGGAGGGATCTGTGAGCTGACGTGCCAGAACGAGGCGGCCATTTTGCCTTGGCGCAATAGCACACAGCAAATCAATTGCATTACTTCTCAGATGTTTAGTTTAGTTGATTGACTTATTTGGTGTACCCCACCTCTCGCCAAAAATGACCCATATACATATTTGTCCTACAAGGACAACAACAAAAAAAACAAAAAACCAAATGGGTGTAAAACTCAAAGAACCTCTTCAGACGTTACCCAGGTCCACCAGACCTTCAATAAAACCAACCACAGCAGGTAATAGGCTAGTAGAACAATACAAGGACTTACGGGGAATCGAGGGCTTAAAGAAGATGAAGAAAGGTCAGGTCACCTCCGCACGGAACTCTAACCTTGATGTGACCCTTTCCAATCCTCAGGCAGAATTAATACCAGTAATGGTATCTGTGAGAGAGGACTTCCTGTCAGGCCCTTGAATTAGGGACCCACATATTGATTATGCTCTCAGCATTTTCAACCCCCCGAGCGATGCTTTTGTTTTTCCGGAAGATGCCACTTGTCACAAAGGTCTTTCTATTTTGATCACAATTAATTCAACAGCTTTTTAAATTGCGTATGATTTGTCAATGCAATAGAGTCAAAAATGATGACAGTGGATGTATAAAGTGAACACGCCCCAAGTCCCTCCACTTTGATTGAAGCCCTATTAGCAAAAAAAAAAAAAAAAAAAAAAAAAAACAAGCCCGAAGCCGCCACCACTGATTCGCGGCGTGAGAGGCGACCGACGAGAGAGAAGCGAGAACAGAGCAAAAAAATTAGAAAAAAACAAAGAGTAATAGCAGCGTAACAACAGTATATGACTACTATATTCCCGTGGTGAGATTATAATTGCTTGAACAGATGAACGTGGTACATTTCTAGAAATTGCACCCAAGGATGAACCCGACTTGTGCAAGTCCACAATTGTCTTCCCGACATCTCGGCTGATTTCTTTTGAGCTTCCCATGACGGTACACAAAAAAAAGCGGTGGGGTTCGGGTGTGTCAGTTGCTTCCAAAGAAATGACATCATCATGTGGGTTGCCGCCCCCCCCCCCCCCCAAAAAATTTTTTTAAGGCATAGTAATCTTCCTATATGCACATTTTTGACTTTGAAGTAATAAATAAATGCCTAAAAATAATCACTCATTCTGGCATCGAGCAAATAGAAATCATTTGGGTAATCCTAATGGACTTGATTTTTTTTAGTTAATTTCATGACAGTGAGATTTAAAAAAATAATAATAATTAAAAAAAGGGTCTTTTTATATACTGTATGTAAAGATGTGGTTTCAACTGGATTTCAGAAATATATAAATATTCATTTAATTTGAATCGATTTTTGATGAAAGACAACACTACACTTTGAATCTGAGATTTATTTTCAAACATGTTCCCTTTGCCACTTTATGCATTGAAACAAATGGTACAGTATAGTACAGAATGAGCACAGAATGTAGAATATCAGAATCATTTGAAGATGGGTGATGAAATAAAGTGTCAGTTTGTTCAGAAATGCTAGCATGCCATCGACAAAGTTTGGAGAATAAAGAGGTAATACATTCATTCTAAAGGTAATGGGACATATTAAATATGTAAATATGCATCCCTTTTGGACCTATACATAGTCCCTGTGACCCACGCTGACTATTCATATTCTCGGATACGCATTTGAAACACAATACAGGATAAATTCAACTCGTATGACTCTTCTGAGCAGGAATAATCAAACGTCGAAAGTTACCTCCCTTTATCACACAAATCTCACTCGTTGGGAGACAGAACAAGGCAAACGATAATTATGTCAGTGGATTCCGGGGGGGGGGGGGGGATGACGCAAATGTCCTTTTTTTGATGACCACAAATGACAAAAAGTTTGATGACGACACACTGTGGCCATGAACATTAACGCACTTTTATTCTCCTCTATTCCATTTAGAGATTTGAAATATCTTTTACCTGTTTGAATCAGGGTGGGTGGAGTCTACATGAAGAACTGAGCCACCAGGTTGGTCATACCCAACAAGATGAGAAAACTGTGGAAGACCGCTGACGGCCAGCCGAGGGCGCCCTGTCGTCTCAGGGAGATCATGTGGATCAAGGAGGGGAAAACGAACACCAAAGCCAAGCCGCACGTTGCTCCGGAAAACCTGCAAGGAGAGACGCGTGCCAGAAGCACACAAGTCACGAACAATTGTGCTGTGAAGAGTTTTAGAGCACCATTTTAACGATGGGATAAACAACAACAACAACAATAAAAAACCCTACCGAATAATGGATCCAATGTTGGGATAAAACTTTGCCATCAGGACGCCAGCTCCAACAATCAAGATGTTCAGAGTGAGGACATGGAAGAAACTACAGTGATAGAAAGAAATATATGAATATACAAATCATATATATATATATATGGTATAGTGTGATAATTCGGAAATACTCATTTTAAACAAAGTGTGAGCACTCATTACAATTACACAACATTATATCGCTATTAAATCAGCATTCCCAAAAATCATGTCTACGTATGTATGATTTTTTTTTCTCT
Organism: Phyllopteryx taeniolatus; assembly: GCF_024500385.1. Taxonomy (NCBI): domain Eukaryota; kingdom Metazoa; phylum Chordata; class Actinopteri; order Syngnathiformes; family Syngnathidae; genus Phyllopteryx; species Phyllopteryx taeniolatus. Next base: position 22,062,602 of record NC_084516.1, read on the forward strand.
ACATTTTTTAAATGTAGCTGACATTTTGAGCACCAACCGTCAAACTCATAATATCCGTCCCCTGGGGGGGGGGGGGGAATCCCAAATCAATACATTGGATTAGATTAAAGGGAGTATGGGTCTTAAAGGGGATAATATACTTTGCCAAACCAACTTTCTCTAGTATTTGCGATATAATTTTGTCTCTGCGTCGCCTCAGTAAACATGTGAAATATGAATTAAAATCTTCCACGCATTCCTGAGTTCCAGACATTTCTCTGCCGAGAGGCCATTTGAATTTCTCGAGCTTATCTACATCACCAGCGAGGGTCTCCGCCTAAGCGCTCCGCTCCTGAGCCAGTGCTGTCAACATAACAAACGTGTGCTCTCACAAGTAAGGCCTCTACATGGAGTCAAATATCTTCGTCAAATATGACAATGCAGATAGAAAACTGGGTGAAACGGAAGTAGCTGTCAGAGGCGCCTTTTCTGGACACTCGTAGGACAAAACCAAGGTGGTTTTTTTTGAAGTGAAAGCGAGTCTGTGTTAGAGAGTCCCTCTGTGGGGGTTTAAATAGCCAAAATACGGGAACTTTAATGGTCCATATTTCACTTGATTTTTTTTTTGATTTTTTTTATTTGCAAGTAACAATTTCCAATATCAATTTTTCCCCACCAAAAAATTGTCAAAAGTCAATGGTGCGCATTATATATAGGTATAGGTGAAAATGGAAAAAAAAAAAAACTTTCAATTTTATAAATGTATGCCGCCATCTCGAGGTTATGAAAAAGCTGTACACTTTCATTTCAAAATGCCACCGCCCCCTAGAGGTTATGAGAAAGGTGTACACTTTCATTCTCTTATGCCACCGCCACCTAGTGGTTATAAAGAAGGTGTAGCCTCAACTTTCATTCCAATATGACAGGGCTACACATGACTGCATATATGTACAGTTGTGCTCATAAGTTTACATACCCTAGCAGAATTTGTGAAATATATATATATATATATATATATATATATATATATTTTTTAGTATGACTGTTGACTGAACAACAAGCATTATTACTACATTATTAGTTATGTTTTGTTTAATGATAATGCGTTTCTGAAATGCTTGACCATTTAATTTGAATGCCATTAAAATAAAAATGAAAGTAAAATAAAAGTAGGGCTTTGAACTTTCAAAATAAGAGCAAGTAAATAAAGTTTCACATGTTCAAATAAAGTGCTTCACTTAAGAATAATTATTTGAAAAAAACTAACAAAATACAGATAATACTTCGTTTTGATCATATGGGTAGAAGCAAAATCATGCAGTGTAAAAATGCATTATACATAGGTAGAAGGGTGCGTATTATACACGAGAAATTACGGTAATTGCCTTTGGAACGTCCGCTTTGCATTTCCAAAATCGATATGCCCATGTCGGAAAACGGAGCCCAAATTCACTGCATAGGTGAAATGTACTATACTTAACAGAGACATTATTAACTCATATTCTATTTATCAGAGCTGTCGGACAGCTTGCTTGAGTTTCCATACACCGTTTTTTTTCAAGTTGGAATTATACCTTATATTGCAGACATACAGTATATTGTTGCACTCTCATATGAACAAGAGCTACAGCATCTCACATGAACAACAACTAGCACCCCAACATTATGTTCAGTCGCCAAATGAACCTGCTGAAAAATCAGTACATTTATTAGGGTGTCATCTATGAAAATGATACAAACACGGCAGGCGAATGCCACATCCTTGCAAGCAATCATATACGTGGCTTAATGTCCGAAAACTGTCACCAATCATCACGAAAATGGATGTGGACATCTCTACTCATGGCAGCTTCAACCTCTGAAAATATTACAACAATCAGCCCACTATTTTGTCTTTTATGGACGTTACGCATGTTCCTTTTTCTCAAAAGTCGCCAAGCCGCGGAGGTAAAAGTTCTCTTTGCGTCCAGTGTCAATGCATTGTAAATCACTGATCATCACCTCCATGGCAGCGAATAAGCTACACTTAACATGCTTCTTACACGCATCGTTTATGTTATCACAAAGGAGGGTGAGGAGTGGGTAGGAGAAGCATGATGCTAATTGCTATGCTAGGTGATTTAATCAATAGACACACATATTTTTGATAATGGAACGTCAAAATGTCACATACCGGTACTTTTGATTCAGGCTGCAACTGTGTGCACAATTAAAACATTAAAATGACAAATACCGGAGACATAATTTATTAACGATTATGATTATGACTGCCGCACGGAAATCTTCTTGACAAGATGGAAAATATGGAAAGTCCGAAAAATTCGGACAAATAGTTCTGGAAGTGAACTTTTATAGTTTGGCACCTCTGTTGTGGTGCAATCAATCACGAATGAATGTGGTTGGATGTTTGCTGGTTGTCAGAGGGGCCGTAGCTGCAGAATGGCAGCCACGCAAATTCCGGAAAATCACATTGCCTGATTTTTTTAAATAATGTAAAATAAGTATTTGGTCAATAACAAAAGTGAATCTCAATGCTTTGTTGGCAATGACAGAGGTCAAACGTCTTCACAAGTTTTTCACACACCGTTGCTGGTATTTGGGCCCGTTCCTCCATGCAGATCTGCTCAAGACCAGTGTTGTTTTGGGGCTGTTGCTGGGCAACACAGACTTTCAACTCCCTCCCATTCGTACATTAATAGAGAGTGTTGTACCCGAACTCGTACATAGGCTTGGCATGATATTTACTCTTTCGACTTATTTATATTAAAAAAAAAAAAAAAAAAAAAAAAAAAATTGAACTCGTTCATTTTTGGAATGGAATAGTCTGCATCTTATCAGTATGTGTACTTCTACTTAAGTACTAAGTCCGAGTACTCTTGCCACGTCTGGTTACATGGCAGCGAGCGTCAGGGACGGTGGGAGAACACGTGACGACGGCAGCGTTGTCATCCATCGCGCCGACAGCGTGTTCAAAGCAGATGCTTGATTTGTCTGGTTTTTTCCACACATACCGCTTAGAATTAAGGCCAACAATTGCTACCTTGGTCTCATCAGACCAGAGAATCTTATTTCTCACCATCTTGGAGTCCTTCAGGTTTTTTTTTTTTTTTTGGTTTTCTTTAAGCAAACTCCATGCGGGCTTTCATGTGTCTTTCACTGAGGTGGCTTCCGTCGGGCCACTCTGCCATAGAGCCCCGACTGGTGGAGGGCCGCAGTGATGGTTGACTTTCTAGAACTTTCTCCCATCTCCCGACTGCATCTCTGGAGCTTAGCCACAGTGATCTTTGGGTTCTTCTTGACCTCTCTCACCAAGGCTCTTCTCCCCTGATTGCTCAGTTTGGCCAGATGGCCTGCTTCTAGGAAGGGTTCTGGTCGTCCCAAACGTCTTCCATTTAAGGATTATGGAGGCCACTGCGCTCTTAGGAACCTTAAATGCACCAGAATACTACTATACTAAAATTTCAATAATGGTATTAAAGCTTCTTTCTGTTTATGTTTCATTTAGTAGCAAAAAGTCCACATCATAGGTTGTAATGATGTCATGAATCAACATTGATTTATGACCCAGTGACCTGATATTGAAGAAAGCTAGTCTCGCAGAGATAACTTATCCTCACTAAGTTTGTGGTTCTACTTTTTTGTGCCATATTTCTTTGACCAACTTTCTGTCCCTTGTAATTACAGGGATAAAAAAAAAATGCCTCATCTCCACAGGGGTCCGACTTATTCTGGAAAAGACCACTCAGATGTCTGCGCTCCCAAAAAAACTTGGAAATTGTCAATGAAATTCACGGATAATGTCGTACACACTTCTTTGAGCCACTTACTACTGAAACCTTCCTCTTAAAAATCGCACTGCTGGGAGAGGTCCACTGATGAAAACCTCAGCACCCAAACATTGCACTTTTGTTAGGATTTCAATGAACTCTCACTTCAGTACCTTTGATTGCTGCTTGACAACATCCAGGCCTCCTGTGTGTTTTATGACAGATTTCACAGTTGGGTGCCCATTAGTGATATCGAGGATTTCTTTCAAAGAAATATCAGACACCGTGTCGTTGGTAAAACACAGTACTTTGGTGTTCTTCTCACTGCAAAAACATTTCACATCCTTGACAGCTCCATCACCAACTATTAATGTTTCGGGTGCCATTTTTGTCTTGTATGATTTAGTTTCACAGCGTTCAGTGGTGGTGAAGGAGGAGTGTTTTTGGCCAGGGTCTTGTAAAAGTGGATAAAATCTATTTATAAGTCTGATGTCAATGTTTTGCATTGACTCGCGTCCTCTTTGTTGTCATTTGCTGTAACGGCCGTCCACGGTCGCTCACACAGGGTTGAAGCAGCACGCAACGCAGGCCGGCCAGATTCCTCGGTAATCTGCTGGTGTTGTGTCCTCCCTCTTTTAGATGTTGTCCCATATCTTTGGGCTTTGCTCCCAGTAGATCCCAGGGAGAACTGCTGGATTTACGTTTCGAGGACCGACACCCTCTGTAGCAGTCCATGATAGTCCTCAGCAGGGTAGTTAGGCATCTTGTTGCTGGTCTCGTTGCCAATAGGCGGCCTGTGGTAATTAGCAGGCCATACTCATGCGTAAGGGGGTAAAAAAATAAATAAATACAAAATCGGATTATGGCAACAACTGAGTGCATCTACAAAAAAAAAAAAAAAAAAAAGTACATTCCTACGTGTTTAAAAATATCCAGGAGTCGCTTCTTCCAATTTCCTCGAAAGAAAACAAGCTTGTCAGCAAGAAAAATGCAAACCGAGGCAAAGCAAGGAGAGCGAGCAGAAAAGTGTCTGCACTGTACCAGAGCAGGAAGAGAACGTCAAATATCAGGCCTTGTCACACGTGGAAAAAATCGACACCGCTTGATGAGGCTGGTGTCTGTCTGCTTGCCAAAAAACTTGGGAGCTTTTCGGGTCATGTGACGTGTGTTTGTATACATTTAAAAATCAATTAAAATAACGACAAAAAGAACATGAAAAAGCATAGGTAAATCACAAATATAGCGATATTCTGGTAGTCATCTAATATCCCAGTGACAAATATTTATTTATACTCTATGTCAATGCGGATAGGTTTAGAGTAGGCATTTTTCTCACGGACCAGCCGTGCCGTGTGTATATATATATATATATATATATATATATATATATATATATATATATATATATATATATACAAACACATACAACCCCAATTCCAATGAAGTTAGGACGTTGTGTTAAACATAAATAAAATCAGAATACAATGATTTGCAAATCACGTTCAACCTATATTTAATTGAAGATATTTAATGTTCAAACTGATAAGCTTTATTGTTTTTTTAGCATATATTCATTAACTTAGAATTTTATGGGTGCAACATGTTCCAAAGAAACTGGGACAGGTGGCAAAAAAGAGTGAGAAAGTTGAGGAATGCTCATCGAACACGTGTTTGGAACATCCCGCAGGTGAACAGGTGGGCGCCATGATTGGGTGGAAAAGGAGCTTCCCTCAATTGCTCAGTCAGTCACAAGCAAAGATGGGGCGAGGTTCACCTCTTTGTGAACAAGTGCGGGAGAAAATAGTCAAACAGTTTAAGGACAATGTTCCTCAACGTACAATTGCAAGGAAATTAGGGAATTCATCATCTACGGTCCATATCATCATCAAAAGGTTCAGAGAATCTGGAGAAATCACTGCATGGAAGCGGCAAGGCCGAAAACCAACATTGAATGCCCGTGACCATCAATCCCTCGGGCGGCACTGCATCAAAAACTCAGGAACACTTCAGAAAACCAATGTCAGTAAATACAGTTCGGCGCTACATCCGTAAGTGCAACTTAAAGCTCTCCTATGCAAAGCAAAAGCCATTTATCAACAACACCCAGAAACGCCGCTGGCTACTCTGGGCCTGAGCTCATCTAAGATGGACTGATGAAAAGTGGAAAAGTGTTCTGTGGCCCGACGAGTCCACATTTCAATTTATTTTTGGAAATTGTAGACGTCGTGTCCTCCGGGCCAAAGAGGAAAAGAACCATCCGGACTGTTATGGACGCAAAGTTCAAAAGCCAGCATCTGTGATGGTATGGGGCTGTGTTTGTGCCAGTGGCATGAGTAACTTACACATCTGTGAAGGCACCATTCATGCTGAAAGGTACATACAGGTTTTGGAGAAACATATGCTGCCATCCAAGCAACGTGTTTTTTTCATGGACGCCCCTGCTTATTTCAGCAAGACAATGTCAAACCACATTCTGCACGTGTTACAACAGCGTGGCTTCGTAGTAAAAGAGTGCAGGTATTAGACTGGCCTGCCTGCAGTACAGACCTGTCTCCCATTGAAAATGCGTGGCGCATTATGAAGCGTAAAATACGACAACGGAGACCCCGGACCGTTGAACGGCTGAAGCTGTACATCAAGCCAGAATGGCAAAGAATTCCACCTCCAAAGCTTCAACAATTAGTGTCCTCGGTTCCCCATCATTTCTTGAATGTTGTTAAAAGAAAAGGTGATGTAACACAGCAGTAAACATGACCCTGTCCCAGCTTTTTGGGAACGTGTTGCAGCCGTAAAAGTTAATGATTATTTGCTAAAAACAATCAAGTTTATCAGTTTGAACATGAAATATCTTGTCTTTGTAGTGTATTCAATTAAATATAGGTTGAACATGATTTGCAAATCATTGTATTCTGTTCTTGTTTATGTTTAACACAACATCACAACTTCATTGGAATTGAAGGCATACACACGCTTGCCTCGCTTCTGCTTCCTCCTTCGCCGTTCGTGGCGCGTCCACTGTGAGCGTCGGAGTTGTTGTAGGCAGCCAGACCAGCCTGCAGTTACGTAGCTCCTCAATGAGAGCAGACTTTTAACGCCGTAAAAGTAGTTCTGCCTGTGTCGAGCAGCAACCTACGACTGTGCCTGTATCAGAGCAGACTTGGTGCGTGAGAGTTAATTGTTGCGATGAACCTGTATTTTAAGAGGACTCCCGATATAGTGTTGTTTCGTTCGCGAATGTTTCCTTCAAAAGACCAAATATTTTCAGTAAACGTAATAAACTGAATTAGTTTGTGAAATGATTTGGTTCTTCGAGTTCTGCCGCCATTAACCAGCCCACTAAGACCGGAAACAGAAGCGTTGGTGCCGGCTGGGACCGGAAACGGAAGCGTTCTGTGCAGTCTCGACATGTCAAATGAGACGTGCAGCTGTTGCGGCGGAGAAGATCCGGTCACGTTTCAAAATAAAACACACTGACTCACGAATTGCAATACCACAGAAATTATGTAAATTTGTCATTCTTTATCTGCGGCCTGGTAACAAATGCCACACGGCCCGGTACCGGTCTGCGGACCGGTGGTTGGGGACCACTGCTCTATGTGACATTGCACCTGGTAAGTATACCACAACACCACCTAGGAGTCTCACCACACAAACATTGTGTCATACGATAGTGAGCTTACCCTTATTCTTTGACTGGGTAAACTTTAGTCTCGAGTTAACATGCCAGTATGAAGGCTACAAGAACCAGGACCAAAGATGTACTATACAAAATGCACGGTGTATCACTTTTCATTGCTAGTGTGAGCACAGCCTCAACAAACAAGACCGTGGTGATGCATAAAGTATGAAGTTTCGATTTGGAAGCATAATGATCCGATGCGTTACCTGGGGTAATGTTGGCCAAAAATCTGTCCCATCATCTGGACTCGCACCAAGTATCCCAGCAATGGATAGACCGTGATCATTTGGAACAACAGGAAGGTCCGAGCCACAAAAACCATCACATCGCCGCTGGAGAAATTATCTAAGAAGTTCTGATGGGCAGAGGACAACAACAGCATGTTTCACTCAAAACATTTTCTGCGAAGGATATACAGTTGATCCTAAAATAGCGCTTGGAAAAATAAGAAACAAGTAACAAATATTTAGGGCATGAATTCATGCGGATTAGTTTCACGAAAGCAAGTATTGATGGAAGGTTTTCCAGTCTTACTGGTTCAATGCAATCTTTGCTGAGAGGAGGTGATGGAAAAGTTGCAAAGATCAACACTCCCACATAGAGGTAGGTCAGACCAACAAGGAGATAAGCCACAGACAGGTCCCGTACCTGAAAGGACCAAAACTCAGTCACATTGTGTCTCCTGAAGTAAGTCGCGCATGAGAGGAAAAGAAAGGCTATAATCATGAATGGCGCTACTGTGACTTGGAGGCGGATTGTTTCCTGTCAGGGTGCAATTTAGAACCCTGACAATCATCACTGGCGATGATTCACTCAGATCAAGAACTAGCTTGTGCAGTTCAAAGTATGTTTACATCCTGCGAAGCGGAGTATAAACGAGTGACAGAGGCCCACATTGTTCTCTTGATGCTTGTTGTTCTTCATCAGTGTGATAATACAGTTGTGAATGAAGAAAGCCAGCGTGAGGACACCCGTCAGCTGAGGGAAGAGCAGCCGCAATTCTGGAGGAACACAATCGCACAGATCAGATACAGCTCCCTTACTTACCGCCAGATTCTTTATTCCGGCCCAAAGTAGAAATAGTTCATCATGGACAGGAGGGAGTATGAAAGTGTCATAGACACAAAGCAGGACAGTTCTTTTATACAATTCTAAACTATTTCCTCAGAATTACGTCGTTTGTTTGTTTGTTTTTAAATAGCCTGCGACTAACAGGTGACCAGTTCAGGGTGCAGCCCGCCTCCTGCCCAAAGTCAGCTGAGACAGGATCCAGCTTGTCTGTAACTCGGAACAATACAGTATATTCTTCACTCTTTCTTATATTGCAGCCATTTGCTAAAATCTTTTAAGTTAATTTTTTCCCCTCATTAAATGTACACAAAGCACCCCATATTGACAGAAAAAAAATACAGAATTGTTGACATTTTTGCAGATTTATTAAAAAAGAAACATGAAACAAGAAACATCACACAGCCTAGTATTCAGACTCTTTGCTGTGACACTCATATAACCCCAATTCCAATGAAGTTGGGATGTTGTGTTAAACATAAATAAAAACAGAATACAATGATTTGCAAATCATGTTCGACCTATATTAAATTGAATACACTACAAGACAAGATATTTCATGTTCAAACTGATAGACTTGATTGTTTTTAGCAAATAATCGTTAACTTTGAATTTGATGGCTGCAACACGTTCCAAAAAAGCTGGGACAGGGTCGTGTTTACCGCTGTGTTACATCACCTTTTCTTTGAACAACATTCAAGAAACGTTTGGGAACCGAGGACACTCATTGTTGAAGCTTTGTCGGTGGAATTCTTTCCCATTCTTGCTTGATGTACAGCTTCAGCTGTTCAACAGTCCGGAGTCTCTGTTTTCAATGGGAGACCGGTCTGGACTGCAGGCAGCCCAGTCTAGTACCCGCACTCTTTTACTACAAAGCCACGCTGTTGTAACATGTGCAGAATGTGGTTTGGCATTGTCTTGCTGAAATAAGCATGGGAATCCACGAAAAAGACGTCGCTTGGATGGCAGCATATGTTTCTCCAAAACCTGTATGTACCTTTCAGCATTAATGGTGGCTTCACAGATGTGTAAGTTACCTATGCCACTGGCACTAACACAGCCCCATACCATCACAGATGCTGGCTTTTGAACTCTTCAGGCAGTTTTTAATAAATCTGCAAACGTTTCAACAATTCAGCTTTTTTTCCTGTCAAGATGGGGTGGTGTGTGTACATTCATGAGGGAAAACAAATATTTCAATGATTTAAGCGGGTCTGAATACTTTCCATACCCGCTGTATATACCAGCATTCATGTGAACAGAGGGTCTGCCGTCGTCTATCACTAACCTAATCCAACGCTGTAGTCGTCATAATGAAAGTAATATTTCTATGAAAAACATGAAGAATCACACGGAAGAACAGTACGTTTTTGACTTTCTCTCAATATCATCGATGAAAGAGTCATAAAAAGGGGCAATGGTGCATGATGGATTACCTGGAACGTAAAAGTTGGTACTGTCAAACCAGTGGAACTCAAGGTGTAAGCCAAGACGGAAAGCTTTAATTGTGACCAGAACTATCAGGTAGATCACTGATATGGTGCCTGGACAAGGAATGATAATTCATTAATGAATGTACTTTATATATGATGCAGAACAATATAATAGTCACAAATTAACCATTCTTACACTTGGTACTATTTACGAAATAATAATTAACATTAAATCAGAAACTCTTTGTTATGATTCATACTAATATATTTGTTATAATTACTCTGAGGCCTCAGTCAGACAGACACCTTCTGTACTTAAGTACTAAATATTTTGATCTTTGTGACGAATAATTGAAAAAAATGGGATATCTCCAAGGAACAGTTCTAAAGGAGTTTTCAAACACAAACAGTCAGCTGGGGGAAAAAAAAAAAAAAATATTCCTGTTCAGACTTACCCAAGAAGGTGAACCTTGCAAAGAAGGAGGCTGAGCGGAAGCAAAGCAGTGGAAGCAGTAGAACGACGAGGAAGAGTGGCACCGTGTTGGTTTTGCTCCACCAGTGTTCAAAGGAGTTGCCATCAGATGTGTCATTTCCACTGGCACGGATGTAATGCGTTCCGATGGTGCGGTTCTCTTCGGTGTCAGTGTTTGGGTGTGGACAAATTACTGGTGGAGAAATTAGCAATCAGTATTACAATCCTGACTGTGGGTTGATGGGCTGTCTTTCTTAAGTGCAACATTTACAGCAACGTAATTGGTATTTTTCCGGCGAATCCGACACATATCAAGAAGCAAAAATGTTACTTAACTTTTTATCACAGGGCAGAGGTGGGTAGTAACGTGCTGCATCTACTCCATTACATTTACTTAAGTAACATTGTGGATAATTTGTAGTTTGAATGAAGCTTCCGTTTTACTTTTAGTTGAGTATTTATCTGAAGAATTGATACTTTGACTCCGTTACGATGATGGACATGGCGCTCGTTATTGCCTGCGCAATCTATTATTTTTTTTTTACACTTTATCTTCGACTTCCGCATTGGGCGCCGTTGCGGCCAATCCAACGTTGATCACGAGTGTCATTTGACTCCAATTCGCCAATCAGACAGCACAATGCAGTCACATGACCGCGCACGAAACAAAAACGTTTATCTTACTGTAGACAGAGAAAACCAGTTACATCAGGCTTCAGTCGTTATATTCAGATGTTTCTTTTTGGACACAAAGTCACGTTTGTATACCTTGCAAGTTTTTTTGTTCGTTTGTTTGTTTGTTTTTTTTAATGCTCATGGTAACGACTAAAAACACTTCTACTTTTTGAGTTTTCAAATGGATATAAAAAAATGAGACCAAGATAAATCATTTCCACTTCTTGAACTTTTCCACATTTTGTCACGTTACAACCACAAAACGTTTTATTGGGATTTTATGGGCTAGACCGACACAAAATGGGTCATAATTGAGAAGTGGAAAGAAAATTATACACATTCAATTTAAAAAAGAAATAAAATAAAGTCGACACACAGCCAGGTTTTTGTGATATCCATCTTGACCCCCACCTCGGAAATGAGACCTTTCTGTAGGCCATCAATCAGGACTGAACCAGCTTTTTTTTTTTTTTTTGCTTTCTGGCAGAACCTTAACCCCGACTGGTATTCTAAACTGCTTGTAATTCCTTCAATGTCTGGTTGTATGGTCCTTTAACAAAGCTAAAAAAAAAATTTTTTTTAACGATGATAAGTAAAATAAGATGTAATAATGTAATTTTGAGAACATTTATTGCGCAGATTTCAAAAGTCAAAATCAGCACTCTCGCAACGCATCGGCTATAAAATATGTATTCATGTACCGTATATGTGTTTAAATACATATCGTATCTCCATTTTACACATGTAAGTGATCATATACAGCGGGTACGGAAAAGTATTTTCAATGAAATAATTTTTTCCATAAACATGGGCATCAATGAATATAATGTCTTTACGGGAGCTCAGGTGTGCTTCGTGGGGGGCTTGAAATCTAGTATTAAACAATATCTTTGACTAAATCAATAAATGATCACCTACGTAATATATTCCTGCATTGGTTGCAGAAACGCTTGCGAATGTGAAAGCTAGGCGTCTACATTTTGTCGTGAATCTGATTTCGAAATTACACGGAACAAAATTGATGACTTACCTCTATCCGTGTCATTGGTCCCAAACTCTGAATCGGATATGTTAACATTGTGAGCATAGTCTGTAAACAGTAGAGAGAATACTCGGGTTCAAGCAAAATCATAAATACAATTAAGGTCAAATCTACAAGTACTAAGAAGCAATACATCTGCCTCCACGTTCTCACATTGGTTTATCCTCCTGTCCAATCCACTAGTTATTATGAAGATTATATAGTGAGGAGAAAGTAAGGAAACTTCCATAATGACACAGGCCTTAAAAAGAGTATTGTTTTCTTACTGTAGATAAACTGCCCAGTGTTGTAGAGGAAGTTGGACATGAGGACCCAATAAACCACCATGGCTCCAACAAGAGACACCATTGAGAAGACTAAGCTGGACCACTGGCCAAACTTGCCAAAGTAGTACCGGCAGACATCAGGAAATTCCCAGTCGGACGTGTCCGCACAGGCTGCACAAAACACGAGCACAGCGAGATGGCAAATATTTCATGTGAACACTCAGTGGTTAAGGTGCTACAGCTTTGATTTGACATACAAAAGACACCGTCAATTGTTACGCGTTGAGAAATTCAAATGAACTTGCACAGGTGAATTCATATTTCCGGAAGCGTTTTTTTTTTTGTCTGCTCGTGGTGCTTTGTAAGTGCATGCGTCCACTTTCTGTACCGCTTATCCTCACTAAGGTCGCGGGTGAGCTGGAACCCATCCCAGGTGACTTTGGGCAATAAGCAGGGTACAATCCTGAACTGGTCGCACGTCGATTGCAGGGCACAAATAGACAAACAACCCTTCAAACTCACATTCGCACCGAAGGACAATTCCGTCTTCAATTAACCGACGACACGTGCTTTTTGGAATGTGGGAGGAGGCCAAAGTGTTCAGAGAAAACCCACAGAAGAACAGGGAGCACATGCAAACACCACACAGGAAGGCCGGACCCCAGATTCAAACCCTCAACCTTAATATTGGTATACAAATGCTGTATAAACGCATTAAAAAGTGACAATATAACAATGCTCTCTGCAATATATTTTTTACAACTCTGTGGAAAAAAAACAGTTTTATTAACAATAGTTGATTGCGACTTCCAACTTTCTTTGTTACTGCGTGCACCACAGTGCCCCTCAGAGGGCAGGAGTGGCATAGCAGTTACTTTATGTGACCCATTGGTTAATAATAAATGGGTCAGTTTTTCCTCATAGCTACTGTTGCTGATTATTGTATTACTCTGAGTAATATCACTTGATCAAGCCTTTACAAACATTCCATACTCAGAAATAAGCGAAGTCCATCCATCCATCCATTCTCTACCGCTTATCCGAGGTCGGGTCGCAGGGGCAGTAGCTTTAGCAGGGACACCCAGACTTCCCTCTCCCCGGCCACTTCATCCAGCTCTTCCGGGGGGATCCCGAGGCGTTTCCAGGCCAGCCGAAAGACGCTGTCTCTGCGGCGTGTCCTTGGTCGTCCCCGGGGTCTCCTCCCGGTGAGGCATCCGGGTTGCATCCAAATCAGATGCCCCAGCCACCTCATCTGGCTCCTCTCGATGCGGAGGAGCAGCAGCTCTACGCTGAGATCCTCCCGGATGACCGAGGTTCTCACACTATCTCGAAGGGAGAGCCCGGACACCCTGCGGCCGCTTGTATCAGGGATCTTGTTCTTTCGGTCACAACCCAGAGCTCGTGACCATAGGTGAGGGTAGGAACGTAGATCAACCTGTAAATTCAGAGCTTCGCCTTTTGGCTTAGCTCCTTCTTTACCACAACGAACCGATACAAAGTCCTCATCACTGCAGACGCTGCACCGATCCACCTGCCAATCTCCCGTTCCATTCTTCCCTCACTCGTGAACAAGACCCCGAGATACTTTAACTTCTCCACTTGGGGCAGGATATCATCCCGGCACGCCACCCTTTTCCGACTGAGCATCATGGTCTAAGATTTGGAGGTGCTGATTCTCATCCCAGCCGCTTCACACTCAGCTGCGAACTGCTCCAGTTAGAGTTGGAGATCACACCTTGATGAAGACAACAGAACCACATCATCTGGAAAAAGCAGAGATGCAATACTGAGGCCACCAAACCGGACCCCCTCTATGCTGCGTCTTGAAATTCTGTCCATAAAAGTTATGAACAGAATCGGTGACAAAGGGCAGCCTTGGCGGAGTCTAACCCTCACTGGGAACGAGTCCGACTTACTGCCGGCAATGCGGACCAAACTCTGACTCCGGTCGTACAGGGACCGAACAGCCAGTGTCAGGGAATTCGGTACCCCATAGTCCCGAAGCACCCCCCACGGTCGAACGCCTTCTCCAAGTCCACAAAACACATGTAGACTGGTTGGGCGAACTCCCATGCACCCTCGAGCTATAGAGCTGGTCCACTGTTCCACGGCCAGAACCAAAACCACACTGCTCCCCCTGCATCTGAGATTCGACTTCCCGACGGACCCACCTCTCCAGCACCCCTTAATAGACCTTACCAGGGAGGCTGAGGAGTGTGATCAACCTGTAGTCGGAACACACCCTCTGGTCCCCCTTCTTAAAAAGGGGGACCACCACCCCAGTTTGCCAATCCAGAGGCACTGTCCCCGATGTCCATGCGACGTTGCAGAGGCGTGTCAACCAGGACAGCCCCACAACATCCAGAGCCTTTAGGAACTCCGGTCAAATCTCATCCACCCCCAGGGCCTTGCCACCGAGGAGCTTTTTAACCACCTCGGTGACCTCAAACCCAGAGATAGGACAGCCTGCCTCAGAGAACCCAGACTCTGCTTCCTCATGGGAAGGCGTGTCGATGGAATTGAACAGGTCTTCGAAGTATTCTCCCCGCCGACTCACAACGTCCCGAATCGAGGTCAGCAGCGCCCCATCCCCACTATACACAGTGTTCGTGATGCACTGCTTCCCCCTCTTGAGACGCCGGATGGTGGACCAGAATTTCCTCGAAGTCGTCCGTAAGTCTTTCTCCGTGGCCTCGCCGAACTCCTCCCATGAAGTTGAAGTTTTTGCTTCAGCGTCCACCAGAGCTGCATTCCGCTTGGCCAGCCGGTACCCATCAGCTGCCTCAGGAGTCCCACCGGCCAAAAAAGCCCGATAGGACTTGATTAGGAAAGCCACACAGCTGTCTACATAAGACCTTACAGTTCACAGTGCATGGCAAAGTAAATGAGAATCATGAGGTCAAAGGAACTGCCTGAAGAGCTCAGAGACAGAATTGTGGCAAGGAACAGATCTGCCCAAGGTGACACAAACAATTCTGCTGCACTTCGGGTTCCTAAGAGCACAGTGGCCTCCATAAACCTTAAATGGAAGACGTTTGGGATGACCAGAACCCTGCATCGTTGAGCAGCTCTAGAGAAACCTGAAAATGGCTCTCCACCAACATTCACCAACCAGCCTGACAGAACTGGAGAGGATCTGCAAGGAGGAATGACAAAGGATCCCCAAATCCAGGTGTGAACAACTTGTTCCATCATTCCCAAAAAGACTCTTTCTTGGCTGTATTAGCTCAAAATGGTGCTTCGACTAAAGACTGAGCAAAGGGTCTGAATACTTCTGGCTGTGTGATATTTCAGTTTTTCTTTTTTAAAATCAACCTGCAAAAATTTCCCCAATTGAATTTTTTTCCGTCAATATGGGGTACTGTGTGTACATAAACGACAGGGAAATAAATTAACTCAAGTGATTTTAGCAAATGGCTGCAATATAACAAAGACTGACAAATTTAAGGGGGTCTGAATACTTTCCATACCCACTGTAAAAACCATGAAATAAAAGCTGGAAATATGAACTTCTGTCTCATATTCATCTTTTGATCTAAAACCCAAATGTCTTCAGTATACAACAAAAACAAAGGAATTGACCTTGCCTTTCCAATACTTTTGGAGGGGACTGTATTTTTATTTGTATTTGTATTTTTTTAACTGGATTGTTGTCCTCGGCTTACCCTTTCTTTACCTAAACTCGTTGTTGTGGCTTCGTGACTGTGTTATTTGAAAAGCTGCTGTCACATTTTGCATCTTTAAGTAGTGCGTCTGAAAGGCAGGTGCAAACCAGTCGCTAAGGAGTTGCCAGCGTAGCGCAAGCAAAATGAGACCCGGCGGGGAGGAATTTGGGATTTTAGTAAAAGAACACTGCTGATGAGTCACTGATCTTCAAGTACGACCCGGAGACCAAACGCCCAGAGGCTTTAGTGGAAGAGTCCAACTTCACAGAGTCACAAGAAAGCGCAAAGTCACGTTGATCACATTCTCCCTCACGGGCATCGTCCGCTGGGAGTTCTTGCCACAGGGTCAGACGATCGTTTGCTTCGTTCAGTGCGCGAGAAGAGACGAGAGTTGTGGCGGGACAACTCGTGGCTGCATCGCCATGACGGTGCGCCTGCACACAATGCCCTGAACATCCGCCGGATCGTGGTCAAGAAGAAAAAGCCGGAGCAACCTCCCCACTCAAAGGCTTACTGCTCACTCCTTCGCCACATTAGTAAATGGGCGGGGAAAAAGTGTGGATATACATATGGATGGCGCGGTAGCCCTGTGTGCTGAGCTGTGAATAAAATACAAATTAAAATTAAAATAAATTTTTAAAAAATCAATAAATAAAAAGAACTACAAGACTGCTTCTTGAGATCTTGACAATACCACACCGACCACAATGCGCACCCGTATATACTGCGCACCTTCATGCACAGATGTGCGCATACTCCGTTTTGAAAATGATCACTTCCACAGGGCCATTTCATAATATAGTTTACAGTATAGATTACTGCCAAGGACGACCAAGTCTGAAATGAAATACAGGAAAGGAGAAGCTTTTGCCTGATTTTGAGAATGACAAATAAAAAAAACTCATTCTAGCATTTCCAAAATCAAAGGTTAGATGACGGAGAGTTTGCATCTGCGTATTACAACGTTGAGCTGCATAGTTGAAGTCGTGCTTCAAATTGTGAAACAGAAAAAGTTGTGTGACTTACATATTGCCTTTGGTGATTTGAGGACAATGTAACAACAGTACAGCATAAGTAAGCCTGTGAAGATAAGGATGAGGATCCCAAGAGTGAAACCGGCCTAAAGGGGGGAAAAAATAAAAAATAAAATACTTCTTTTTATTGATGGGACGTTTTTAACATGTCAGAGGTACAGTATGATGTATGGTGGTTAAAATATGGAAAATAAACTTGTCACCTGCTTTATACCCCAAGGTATACTGAGTATGGATGTGCCCATCATCGTGTTCCATATTGCAAATCTGCAAGTTGACCCAAAATAAAAACATCAGCTTGGAAAGTAACTTTGAGTGATTTCGTAAAAGACAATGACAGACGGGGCTTACATGGTAATGATGCTGGGGTTTTTAGTCAAGTGGTCTTTTCCTGACACCTTGAAAGCTGTCCCCAGTGGGCTGTAGATGTAGATCTCCTCTGTCCGGGGGATCACATGGTTTGGTGGACTCTAGAGGAAGGGGGAATTTATTTGTTTTATTTATTTTTTATTCATCAATATACTGTAAATGAACTGACCTTCATAATACTTCTTATACTTTTATGAAAGAAAGCTGGATAATTACAACATTGCATTTTTACGAGTGCAATTTGAAAACAGGCCACGATTACAATATTACTCATACCCCATTTTAGGGCTGCACAATTATTTTGATCTATATTGTAAACACCATTATTATTCAATATCAATTAAGTGATTATTTATTTTTATTGGTATTGCACTACTTTTCCATCCAACCATTCATCCAGTTTGTTCCGCTTATCCGAGGTCGGGTCGCGGGGGCAGTAGCTTTGGCAGAGACGCCCAGACTTCCCTCTCCCCAGCCACTTCATCCAGCTCTTCCGGGGGGGGGGGGGATCCTGAGGCGTTCCGAGGCCAGCCGGAAGACGTAGTCTCTCCGGCGTGTCCTGGGTCGTGCCCGGAAGACCTCACAAGGGAGGTGTCCAGGAGGCATCCAAATCAGATGCCCCAGCCACCTCATCTGGCTCCTCTTAATGCGGAGGAGCAGCGACTCTACCCATCTCTAAGGGAGAGCCCGGACACCCTACGGAGGAAACTCATTTAGGCCGCTTGTACCCGGGATCTTGTTCTTTGGGTCACGACCCAGAGCTCGTGACCATAGGTGAGGGTAGGAACGTATTGACCCGCGTCCGGGCAAGGGAAACCTAAATCCATATATATTGCTCATCATCGGGGTCTTTTAGCCATGCTTTGTCTGGCCCCTCACCTGGGACCTGTTTGCCATGGGTGACCCTACCAGGGGCATGAAGCCCCAGACAACAACTTAGCTCCCAGGATCAGTGGGACACACAAACACCACGATATGGTGACGGCTCCAGGAGGTGCACGACTTTTCAACAAGCAATGTGTCAACAGTTTTCAGTGCAACATCAAACTTTAGAACAAATAGATGATCATTTTAGAATAATTGATACATTTCTCCAAAAAATGTATTATGGACCAAGGACTAACTGACTAAATATGCTATTCTTTTGTTTAATAGCATATTTGCTGCAATGCAAACATGAATGGGTTGCCAAAAATGGCGTTCCTGATAAATGAAGATGCCGAACACACCATATTCGAGCCCACGTGAAGGCTCCACCAAGTGCAGTGCGGAAGCGCCTCGAGGACAGCAGACACGGAGCTGGGTGTTGTGCTGCTGTGATCATTTCCACATCCCGCTCCGAACAAGGCAATCGCTCTGACTAGCAATATTAAGTACAGCAATTGATTCCTAGGAGACTCTCTCTTCTCATAATGAACGGTGGTCTCCTGTTTGAAGAAGACTTCAGAGATTCGCCTGTTCCTTGCGTCGGGTTGGCAACGCCACGATGAATCAACTACATGACTGCACGGTGATAAGACCTACCAGCAGCCTGTCAGAAGAGCCAGTTAGTCTGCTATAGTAATGCACTCTGCTGTTGAGGATGGCAGCCTCGGCTGAGACGCGCTCCTGCGGTTCGTCGTCTACGATGTTCCTCGGCTCCACGTAGAAAGGTCTGGAAGGAGTGGACAAACACTGACATGAATTATAATTGTAATATGATTGGCTGCTTGCAAAGATGAGACTGTCGTGCTACAATTTTTTGGGAGCACTACGTAAGAGCGGGGACCATCAAAACGGTGCCCCGCAGGCACCAGGTCGCCCACAAGGAACAAGAGTAGCCAGCAGGTCTGTTCTAAAAATAGCTCACCACTGATGGAACATTGTGATTTACTAAGCGTTAAAATTTTACTTGAACGGAACATGTTTATTCATGTACCAAATATTCTAGAATTAATATTTTTTTTTGTAATAATATATATTTATTTAAAAATAAAATAGACTGTGTTCAATGGAGGAAAAAAAAAAAAAAAAAAAAAAAAAAAGAGTTGATTTTATTTACCCATTTTTTGTCAAAATAATAGATTTTAGAGCTGGAATTTAAATACCGTGATACCGTGATAAAGGCGGGATTTTTGCTGGCTCGGTTATCGTACCGTCAGACTGTGATCAAGTCCTATGCCTAGCTGAGAGTCGTTGCATTTTCTTAATAAATTCAAGCAATTAATTGAATAGTATTATTAATATACATAAAGAATCCGCTCCATGAAATCTTAAATATGGGTGGTTTTGGGTGATCGTTGCCATGAAAAAAAAGGAGCTGGATTGACATTTTCAACTTCAATTCAAAAATACGCTCCACAACAACAAATGATCTTTTTGTTTCAAGTGGCCAACATCCATTGCATCGACACGTTTATGTGATTTAGTGTGTGTGGGGGGGGGGGGGGGGGGGGGGGGATGTTGCGAAAGTTAGTCAGCCATTGTGAAATAGCTAACTGGATTAAAATTCCGGAGAGACTGCTAATGCACTTGTGATTGATGAGGTGGCACAAAGCACATTAGTGACAGCATGTCATGTAAATTCCTGGAAGGCCAACTTGAAGAAAATACCTAATTTATTATTTAGCAAACACTCTAAGAAATGTCAGACATGCACAGTCGTGAGCAGCCACTTGAGTTGTCCGGGGTCCATTGTTGGCCTCTGCGCCTTTATCCACTTGACGTTTTTTCATCTCAACCGTTTTGCTCATCTCAACCGAGTTCCGCGATACTGTTTAATGGCTCAGTGCCAAATGCGGCGTCCTGCTGATGGCAGCAGAGATTGTCTGGCTGCTATTGTTTTTGCACAAAAAAGCACTGCGTCCTCAAAGTTACGCAATAACTTCAAGTAGAACACTGATTTTGAAAAACTGCTGAGCTCGCTCAAATGACTGACGGGACATCTACTTGCTGAGGCTCGCGGATGATGAGGAAATACTTTGGTGTGAGCTGACATCGCAGTCTCCTGCTGAAATACAATAAGGAACAATCCATAGCTAGTCAGAGGAGCACATTTCCACCTTCAATTGAAGCTGCTCACACCCACTTCAATTCTCGTTTTGAAATGAATCTACTGCTTATTGAAGTATTTGTGCAAAAGAATATTCTATTGATTCATTTGGTCTCCTTTGCTCCTCCCTCTTTTCGTCGGTATTATCAGCCAAGTCGACCTGCGCCTATGGAGCGCAGCAGGCCAATCATCAAGGGCCACTGTATAGGAGGACCATGCCTGCAGTGCTCCTTGACCTTTGCCCTTTTCTCGCCTGAGCTGCTGATCGTGCGTTTCCTGCGCTAAAACTAAATCGAGTCAACTTTGTTGTTAGCACTGCCATTGACGGCTGTTGAATTGAAAAATCCATGTCAGCATGGAGGACTGGCAGTGAATGAGTTACGTTTTGTGGAGAGAAGTGTTAATTATTCTTTGGTTGATAAAAGATTACGCTCATTGTTATCTATGTGTACGTATGATGCAATTGTTGTTTCGGACCGTGCCCCTATTTCTATGGATATATGTTTTAAGATTTAGAGTTCCCTGCGTGTCCCATGGAGTCTTGCCGACAGTAGACGCACGCTGGCAATCCTCTTCCTTTTTCCACTGACCCCACCCCCTGACTCACTCATTCGCCCTGAGGAACTCCGGGCGAATCTCATCCACGCCGAGGAGCTTTTTGACCACCTCGGTGACCTCAACCCCAGCGATAGGAGAGCCCGCCTCAGAGAACCCAGACTCTGCTTCCTCATGGGAAGGCGTGTCGGTGGAATTGAGGAGGTCTTTCAAGTATTCTCCCCACCGGCTCACGACGTCCCGAGTCGAGGTCGGCAGCGCCCCATCCCCACTATACACAGTGTTGATGGTGCGCTGCTTCCCCCTCCTAAGAATTTCCTCGAAGCCATCCGGAGGTCTTTCTCCATGGCCTCACCGAACTCCTCCCATGCCACCATAGGTGGGAGTTGAAACTCCTTCTGACAGGGGATTCTGCCAGACGTTCCCAGCAGACCCTCACAATACGTTTGGGCCTGCCACGTCGGACCGGCCTCTTACCCCACACCATCGGAGCCAACTCACCACCAGGTGGTGATCAGTTGACAGCTCCGCCCCTCTCTTCACCCGAGTGTCCAAGACATGCGGCCGCAAGTCCGATGACACGACCACGAAGTCGATCATCGAACTGCGACCTAGGGTGTCCTGGTGCCAAGTGCACGTGTGGACACCCTCATGCTTGAACATGGTGTCCGTTATGGACAATCCGTGATGAGCACAGAAGTCCAATAACAGAACACCGCTCGGGTTCTGATCGGGGGGGGGGGGGGGGGGGGGGGGGGGCGTTCCTCCCAATCACGCCATTCCAGGTCTCACTGTCATTGTCCACGTGAGCATTGAAGTCCCCCAGCAGAACGATGGAGTCCCCAGCGGGAGCACTCTCCAGCACCCCCTCCAAGGACTCCAAAAAGGGTGGGTACTCTGAACTGCTGTTTAGTGCGTAGGCACAAACAGTCAGGACCCGTCCCCCCACCCGAAGGCGGAGGGAGGCTACCCTCTCGTCCACCGGGGTGAACCCCAACGTACAGGCGCCGCGCCGGGGAGCAATAAGTATACCCACACCTGCTCGGCGCCTCTCACCGTGGGCAACTCCAGAGTGGAAGAGAGTCCAATCCCTCTCGAGAAGACTGGTACCAGAGCCCAAGCTGTGCGTGGAGGTGAGTCCGACTATATCTAGTCGGAACTTCTCGACCTCACACACCAGCTCGCGATCCTTCCCTGCCAGAGAGGTGACGTTCCACGTCCCAAGAGCCAGTTTCTGTAGCCAGGGATCGGATCGCCAAGGTCCCCGGCCTTCTGCTACCGCCCGGCTCGCACTGCGCCCGACCCCTATGGCCCCTCCCACAAGCAGTGAGCCCACAGGAAGGGGGACCCACGTTACCCTTTCGGGCTGTGCCCGGCCGAGCCCCATGGGTGCAGGCCTGGCCACCAGGCGCTCGCCTTCGAGCCCCGCCTCCAGGCCTGGCTCCAGAGGGGGGCCCCGGTGACCCGCGTCCGGGCAAGGGAAAACTGAGTCCATCGTTTGTCGTCATCATAAGGGGTCTTTGAGCCGTGCTTTGTCTGGTCCCTCACCTCGGAACTGTTTGTCATGGGTGACCCTGCCAGGGGCATAAAGACCCAGACAACTTAGCTCCTAGGATCATTGGGACACACAAACCCCTCCACCACGATAAGGTGACGGCTTCCAGGAGGGGCTGACTCACTCATCCAATCATAAATCACAGACCCCTTTAGGGTCTCACAGACAGTCGGCTCTTATAACATTCTTGCAACAATTCATGTAATGCGCCGTCAGGTTTCAAACAGCATCACTTGCCCGAAAAACTTGACTTAAATCACACAAATGGAACAAATTGGCGGGAAGAGCACGAGGATAGGTCATGTACTTTAGTCATCAATCGTTTTTTCCTGAATGTATTTATTATGGAGGATGTTAGAGCTCATGCCATCTTTTTCATAAAATTCCACAAAGATGGCGGCCACTTGTCGCAGGGCCATTGAAACTTTCCCTTTATGCGGACGATCTCCTTGCATACGCTTCCTAACCTGCCTATTTTTATTCTTGCTGCTCTTATAAACATACTTTTGTTTACGTTGGAGTCCATGTTAAAACACACATTTTTCAGACCTGTCCAAAGCTAACCCTTCCCCTTTGCTGACCCAAATCAAGAAAGACTGCTTAGATCACGGGTCAATTCGTTTATATTCCCAAGACATTTCCTATTTGTTCCAATGTTTACCAGTCCGTCTTCCTCAGTCCTTTTGACATAAACCGGATAGCCTGATTTCAACCCTACAAAACTATTGGACAAAGATTTGTAACACCTCGTCAGAGGTGGTTGGGTAAACCAATACACTGAGCGCATTCTTTAGGGTTTTCCAATTGAGTTGCACAGGTTAAAGGTCACTTTAAAAGTGGAAAATGTTTTGAAATCATAATCACTATCACACACAAAAATGGCATTTGAACCATTATTTTCATTGTGCATGTGCAATTAGAAATGTACATTCATGCCGACTCCGATTAGCGGAGCGTGTCAACCTCAAGTCTTGGCAAGTGGCACCTTAAAAAAAAAAAAGTCAGCCTTGAGTCATATGACAAAATCTGATCGGGTTTTGTTTTCCAAAAACACCGTCGCCGTGGCTACGTTACGCAACTTCGACGGGTTGCGGTTCTGCGACACAAACCTTTTAGCTCTGGAGTCCAGCGAGTCGGTGGAGCCTCTGTGCGAGAAGCTCTCCCCGGCCTGCTCTGAGCTGAGCAGAGGCCTGCAGTCGTTCTCCATGACAGACGCTCCAGCTAGGTCCTGACGACTCCCATCACCTGACTGCGATGAAGGTCTCATAAAGTTAACGACTGGCTCCGAGGAATTTGCTCATCAAATATTATCGCAGAGGAACAATAAAACAATATGCGCGCTCTACAGTCGTGAAAAAGCCGTGCATGTATACATGTATACTTATACTATATTTACGTAAATTATGTACATATACTACTCTATCTATTTGTATAACGTAACCACAACAGGTGAAATCTGAAGTAGTGACCACATATTTTTCTTCATTATTTAAACATACTTTAAAGCTGTATGAGCCTCCCCAGATTTGTATTAATCTTCCACATACTCCTACTAACCTCTTTAATACTCTTAAAAACATTTTAACTCTTAAACATACAGTAATGTACACTATGTACATTGCATTACTTATGTTTGAAAGATTTTTTTTTCTTTTATAGTTACTTTTAACACACACAAAAATATATAGCATATACTCAAAATCACCGTGTTTATGGCAAATTATGCATGTTATTAATATGAAAAAATAAAATAAAATCCACAATGCACTGAATCCACAAAAGGTGAACCGATATAGCGAGGCAACAATGTACATGTATTGATACATATATATATATTGTCGAATTGCTTACTTGCACTTAAACTAAAGCTCCAACTAACCGCTGTCATTCAATTATATGGGAGGTTTGAGTGAGAAAATCAAGAAACTGCTTTTGCATTTATAAAAAGGTAAAGCATCAGATAAAATAAAATAAAAACACACTCGCACAACGTATCATTTAAGTTTCATCCTTGTCAATCATACTATTAAAATAATAATAATAATATATATATATATACATTTTAAATACAAATAAACGTACCAATGTTTACAGTGATAAAATCCTTCCCGGCCGGTATCTTCAGTTCGTCTGAATTTAGTTGTGTCAGAACGTGGTAACCGTGACGACGTGCGGTATAGTATATACGGTCTTGGAAATTAGAAGTTTCCTTCCTGACCGTAAACAAACGTGTGTTGTGATTGTGTCCGCCTTAACTTCCGTCTGCCGACCACTTTTCATTCCTGTTCCCCCCACCCCTTCTCCTTCTTCTTCTTCTTCTTCTTCCATTCCTTCTTCTTCTTCTGCCATTACTTCTTCTTCTTCCATTCCTTCTTCTTCTTCTTCCATTCATTCTTCTTCTTCTTCGCATAATAACATTATGGTATTGGAAGATTCGATACGGCCATTTTGAGCTCCAGTCCGTGCCGACTGCGACGCCATGCTAAGGTCAAAGTCGCCAGGGCATTCCATGTGTGTGGACGGCTCGAAAACCAAAAGACCAGGATGCCGGTACAATGTGTTACATACAGCTGTGTAAAACGCTGTACAAGTACGAAAAGGGAACTGGAGTCCCTTTCACGTATTTCTTTTCTCTTTTACAATGTTGTGAATTGATAGCATACGCTTTGACATTGACAAAACCGTAACCCCCATGGAAATTATTTGAGAAATAGGCAATTTACGACTTAATTTCAGAGTCCATATATTGCCTTATAAGGGAACGTCGACCTCCCCAACATGGCTGGCACATAGGCACGTCCTATAGCTGAGCAGCACAAGCGTGCTGGCGTATCGAGTGTTCATAACTATGATTAGTGTCGTCTTGTGGCAGTAATGTTGCTATGTTCTTGTTACCCGGTAAAGTGATTTCAGACGGGGATTTTTCCCCCTCAATACATTCGACATGTTTGAAAGTAGTTGCTGAAATCGTGGAGAGAGAAAAAAAACAGAACAACTTATTTTCCCTTCGGCTTGTCCCTTTAGGGGTCGCCACAGCTCGTCACCTTTTTTTTTTCCATGAGAGCCTATCTCCTGCATCCTCCTCCGGAACACCAACTGCCCTCATGTCTTCCCTCACGACATCCATCAACCTTCTCTTTGGTCTTCCTCTCGCTCTCTTGCCTGGCAGCTCCATCCTCATCATCCTTCTACCAATATACTCACTCTCTCCCCTCTGGACGAGTCCGAACCATCGAAGTCTGCTCTCTCTAACTTTGTCTCCAAAACATCGAACCTCGGCTGTCCCTCTGATGAGCTCATTTCTAATTTGATCCAACCTGGTCACTCCGAGAGCCAACCTCAACATCTTCATTTCCGCCACCTCCAGCTCTGCTTGCTGTCGTCTCTTCAGTGCCACTGTCTCGAATCCGTCCATCATGGCCGGCCTCGCCACTGTCTTATAAACTTTGCCCTTCATCCTGGCAGAGACTCTTCTGTCACATAACACACCTGACACCTTCCTCCACCCGTTCCAACCTGCTTGTGGACGAGAAAAATAGTTGTCTTGAAACGCTAAGCGGTATTGAAAATGGACAGCTGAAAATTCCAGAGATCCAAGAAAATCTCGCATGTTCATTCAAATAATCAGAAATGGGTTGCTGTGCGTGCATACTGCAAAATATGATATGGAAAAGATTCAAACACAGGATCGTTTTGTAAAACATTTAATAAACAACTTTTTAAAAAAAGGGAAAATAATTTAACCAATAAAATATGCATCCTTTAGCACATTGTTTTTCCAACTCAAACAACAATGATGATCATAATCATAATAATCATAAAAAAGATGCTTCCTGTTCCATATATTTTTGCTACATTAAACCATATTCCAACACAGAAAACATCTCATAATGAGTATTTTTTTTAAAAAAAATCTAAATTGCCCTAATTGCTTTTTGTCAGTTAAACCCTACGACTGACTGACAGACTTCCAACGTAACTTTTTCACATATTAGAAATGTTTGGGATATAAATCGATTTGAACACAGCAGTAAGACATCAAATGACTTTTGACCCTAGTCGGATAGAACCTCTTGGCATGCATTTAGCTTGGGTCCAAAGAAGCACCTTTACGTAATGTAACATAGCACCATTTCCCCCCTCCCCTCCCCCCAGCATATAGTTTTTCTTTGATACCCAACCAATGGCATGCATCCACTCTAAAACTTTGCCGTCTTGGTGACCGTTCCTTAACGTCGCTTCATTTCAAACATTACAAAGGCAAGTAATGATTACTGATCAAAGTAGTTTACATAGAGAGGATGAACTAGTACAGTACAAAACTTTTTAAAGTCGTACGCTAAAAGACTACAGGACACACCGATATACGCATGGAACAGTTAGCTAAAAATGTACACATCTTAGCATGTTTGATGTACTATTTCTAAGGTCCTTTCTCCAGAACCGCGGCGAGGGCAAAACCAAACAGCAAGCCATCACGTCTCCAGTGTGCAAACGTTCACATGACAACCACGAATACATTTACGCTTTTGTCACCAGTAGCCCCGCCTCTGTACGTCGTTCGTACTTTTGCTACATGACCATTTTCGCCCCGAATATGAGTCGCGTGTCCAAATTCACAACCAGAACTACTATTGTTCCCGACTGAAAACAACACACGTTCCGAGATAGACACAAAAGATATACAGTCGCGTTGTAAAGGTACGTTAAGGCGTTGGGTTTGGAAACATCGTTGTTAGTAGTCCAGATTTCCCGATTGGGGAGGTTCTTCGGCAAAACGCACTAACCACCGCACTGACATTTTGTGGTCGCTCGTGAAAGTTTCCCACCTCAATAAACGAGTGATCGTCGTTATTTGCGACGCTCTTTTCGCGTAAACACACCAAACCGAACATCCCAAAGGTACGAGCACAAGCACACGAGTCAGAAGACCAAAGCCGGGCGTCAATCGTGTCTGACAAGATCATTATTTCAAGACATATTTAGAAAAAAAAAAAGTTGCATTTTCCAATCTCTTGAGAATGAACACCGAATCGTTCGCGTTCACCGTTGGCTAAGGCAAGATTGAAAACGTTTGCCTCCTGAGCCAAATTCATTCAGTGACACGAATATTCATAAATGGAATAGGTCAATTTGAATATGTATTATTATTATTATTATTTTTATTTTTTTAAATAAATTGTGCTGAGAGTTATAGATTCTAATACATACATATATATATATATATATATACCTACAGAAACAATTGACCTGCGCTATCCTCCATGGGGCAACTTAATATGGAAACCAGAACCGTGTGAAAAATCTATAGCACCGTGTATTTTTATATATATATATAGTTCAAGTATTTTTCAATTGAATTCTAAACATTCAGCTGGTTGAAAATATGAAATAAGGAAAATAACCTTCTTACTGTTCTGATTTCCTTCCTGTAAATGGTGTGAATTGTTCATGTCTTTTGGGGAGGGGGGGGAGGGGATGCAGGAAATAAAACATCTTGTTTTTGTTCATTTTGGTCTTCCAATGACAACTGTATGTCTTGTGGCAAAAAAAAAAAAAAATAATAATAAAAAAATACAAAAATAAAAGAGATCTTTGGTCAACCTGCCTGCACGGTAAAACATCGGTATGAGGAGTCGAAACATAAAGTACTCATACCAACAAGTAGTTTCTAGAAATGATTTAAGTGTCATGTGTTTACAGACACATTTCAGCCTTTCTAGCAGCAGCCTGTCGATTTGTCGAATTATTTGTATGATACAAAATGGGCTGTAACTTATTAATTAGCTGCAGCATTCAACTCCGAACCGAACCGAACGAGAGGCAGTCCAAAAAGTTACCGGCCCAATTTAGTGGAACCTACTAAGAATTCAAAAAAAAGAAGAAAAAAAAAAAAGGATTCTGAAATGTTCACAGTTTGTAGTTGAAATACTTGCTTGAGAGTTAATTCAAAACGAAATCAAAGAAATTAAGTTGAGTTGAAGCCTGTCCTCTTCCCGTCAGCCATTTTGGAAGTGAGGTCGTTGTCGGAAGGGGAACCGCAACGAGGCAGTTTCAGGCTTAAGGTTGCAAAACGTGTACGGGGAAGCTGCGATGGGCCGCGGCGCAGTCAAAAAGGGGCGGTCCGGGGTCAAAGGTGAAGACGGAGAGCCTGCTCGGAGGGACCTTTGTGACAAGCGAAGGCGCATCAGACCGTCTCGAGCAGCTCATCTTGGGAATAGTGCGAGGGTGGAGAAGATCGGAGAGTCATCATTGATGACATCACCACCATTCTGCCATCATTGATGACATCACCACCATTGTGTCATCATTGATGAGATCACCACCATCCTGCCATCATGGATGACATCACCATCGTGTCATCATGGATGACATCGCCACCATCGTGTCATCATGGATGACATCACCCTAACCCCATACACATTTTGCCGACCTTGTTCTACTGCCTGAGTCATTCGCCTGGCTTCGTCCGCAAAAGATGGATTCCCAAATTCCATATACAATTTGAATCAATCTAAAAATCACCTGCTCTATGCGGGTTGAATTTCTTAGTGGTAAAACTTTTTCAAGTTATATAAATGAAGTATTACATGTTGCTCTGGGGAATACGAGTTCGAGCGAGGATTTTGTAGAACGAAGGATGGCGTTGGATTGAAGGATAAACGGAAAATATATGGCCACGAGGCAACACGGCAGGCGCGGGGCCTCGGTCGGTGCGCCGCTGCCGTTGCAAAGCATCGATAACAGCTTGAGCGTGAACGATTGGCAGCCCCGAGGTGGCGAGGTAAGCGGTTAGTGTGGAAATTGCCACGCGCCACCGAGATATCGAAATCAATCTCTGTTTGTGCAGGCTGCAGTCATCATCCACGCCATGAACTCTAACCTCCCGCGACTGCTGCTTGCTTTGCTTCGCTTCGGCATTTGCAAAACAAGGCGATGGCAAGATGCTTGATGCTGGCCAAAGGGGCCAGGTATGCGATGCTATTGGAGGGGGGGGGGGGGGGGCAATGGCGGTCTGATGACGTCTTCCCCGAGCAAATTGATTCGTCGCCGGAAGGCGGCTCGCCACTGTGCCCCCTCGTTTCCGTTCCCCGGCCCGACGCGAGACGCAATGCTCCTTGCCAAAAACTGCGCGTCTTCATATGCACGAAACTATCGAGCGTATTTGCGCTCCCTCCCGCACATTGCACGTCATATATCGTCTCTCTCACTTCCCCCCCCCCCCCCCCCCAAAAAAATAAAATAATGTTTTGTTTTGTCGACGGTCCAATTTTTGTCCAATATAAAATATTCCGCCCGCCTCAATCGTCCCGCTCGCCGCCGTCCGCGTCCTCGTCCGCGTCTTTGCGGCGGCTCGCGATGCGCCGCATCTCCTCGTCGTACCTGGCGAAGTTCTCCCCGAACCTGGCCCAGGCTTTGAGGGGGACGGTGATGGTGTTCCTGTAGGGCTGGCGCACCTCGCTGATCTTCAGGAAGACGCCGTAGCGGTTGGAGCCCACGTCGAAGTAGAACCGCTTGTTGTCCACGCGGAAGGACGCGGCCTCCGGGAGCTCCGGGCTGTCGTCGCGGCGCTCGGCGGAGCGGGCTCGGGCCCGGGCCCGGGCTCGGGCTCGGCCGCGCTCGTCGCCGTCGTCGCCGTCGCCGTCGCCGTAGTCGTCGATGAGCTGCGAGAGCGCGTCCCTGAACTCGATGAGCCCCTGCGCGGGCAGCACGACGGTCTGCTCGATGCCCTGGCCGTAGTAGCCCATGGTGCCGCGGCCCTTGGACACGGTCTGCCGTATGCGCAGGAACCTCCCTCTCTGGTTCTCCTTCAGGTCCAGAAAGTACTTTCGGTTGTCCCTCTCGATGAGCTGGCTCTTGAGGACGCGGTGCGCGCGCTCATCCGACGTCGCGGAGCCCGCGGGCGAGGTCGCCGCGCGGCCCCGCTCGTCGTCGCCGCCGCCGCCGCCGCCGCCGTCGAGCTGCGGTGGCGCCGGGCCCCCCCGCAGTCCGATCCGGGCGTAGTAGTCGATGAAGTCCCCCAGGCAGTAGCGCAGCGCGGGCGCCGTGGCCATGGACAGCGTCAGCTTGCTTTTGCGGACGTTGTCGTGGCGGCCTCTGCCGATCCACACCTCGGCGATCTTCAGGAAGCGTCCGCGCGCGCTCTGCTTGACGTCCAGGTAGAAGCGCTTCTTCTGGATGTCCACGCGTTTGGAGGCGAGCTCCTGGATGTCGCCGCCCTGCTGCGCGTATTGCTGCGCAAAGGCGGCCCTCGGCGAACAATCGGCCCCGGCCCCGGCCCGGGCCCGGTCTCTCTCCATTGCTCCGCGACACCCATCGGCCAGCATGATTCGCGTTCAGGCCCGGCGCGATCCCCCCATCCCCGCGCGCCTTTATCCCGACATCTGCCTCGAACGCCCCGACGACGGCAGCTGATCGCGGTGCCGAGTGAAGGACAAACGCGACTATTCCTCGGCGACCGCAGCCCGCCGTACCTTTTTCGCATCGCCCAAAGCAGCCGACCTGAAATGGGAGGAGGAGGCGTGCGGGTCTGCTCCGTGAACCCGATCAACCCGTCCGGCCCCCCTCCCGTCCCTGGCGAGGAGAAACACGGACAAAACAGACACGATCGCACGGGAAGCCCGCGCAGGCAGGGGCGGTGGTAGCAGCATTTTCCTTGGGGGGGGGGGGGCTATGTGTTTCACACTTCGTACTGCTTTTCTGTATTGTATCACTTAATTGCAGGCCCAACCAGTTCTTAGGTTACTTTTTTCACACAGGGCCAGGTCACTTTGAGCAGGTTTTTTTTTTTTTTTTTTTTTTTTTCCTTAATAAAATAAATCACCATTTAAAAAAAGCATTCCAAGTTCACTTGGGTTATATTTACATTTGGTTGATGATCTTAAACATGAAAGTGTGGAAACTGTGCAATTATAAATACAATTTGTGAAGTGGGGAAATGCTTTTTTCACAGTATACTGAACAAAAATATAAAAGAAGGTAAAGGAATTTTCTCAGTAGGATACTTCTAATTTTAGCAGTCTTTACATGTACAACCCCAATTCCAATGAAGTTGGGACGTTGTGTTAAACATAAATAAATCATTCATTGCAAATCATGTCCAACCTATATTTAATTGAATACACTACACAGACAAGATATTTCATGTTCAAACTAATTAGGAAAATAATTAACTTGGAATTTTATGACTGCAACACGTTCCAAAAAAGCTGGGACAGGTGGCAAAAAAGAGTGAGAAAGTTGAGGAATGCTCATCAAACACCTGTTCACAGGTGAACAGGCTCATTGGGAACAGGTGGGGGCCATGATTGCTTCCCTGAATTGCTAAGTCATTCACAAGCAAAGATGGGGCGAGGTTCACCTCTTTGTGAACAAGTGAGTGAGAAAATAGTCCAACAGTTTAAGGACAATGTTCCTCAATGTACAATTGCAAGGAATTGAGGGATTTCATCATCTACGGTCCATAATGTCATCATAAGGTTCAGAGAATCTGGAGAAATCACTGCATGGAAGCGGCAAGGCCGAAAACCAACATTGAATGCCCGTGACCTTCGATCCCTCAGGCGGCTCTGCATCAAAAACTGACATCAATGTATAAAGGATATCACCAAAAGGGCTCTGGAACACTTCAGAAAACCAATGTCAGTAAATACAGTTCGGCGCTACATCCGTAAGTGCAACTTGAAACTCTACTATGCAAAGCAAAAGCCATTTATCAACAACAGCCAGAAACTCCGCCGGCTTTTCTGGGCCCGAGCTCATCTAAGATGGACTGATGCAAAGTGGAAAAGTGTTCTGTGGTCCGAAGAGTCCACATTTTAAATTATTTTTGGAAATTGTGAACGTCGTGTCCTCCGGGCCAAAGAGGAAAAGAACCATCCAGACTGTTATGGACGCAAAGTTCAGCATCTGTGATGGTATGGGTGGGGTGAGTTAGTGCCAATGGCATGGTTAACTTACACATCTGTGAAGGCACCATTAATGCTGAAAGGTACATACAGGTTTTGGAGAAACATATGCTGCCATCCAAGCAACGTCTTTTTCATGGACGCCCCTGCTTATTTCAGCAAGACAATGCCAAACCGCATTCTGCACGTGTTACAACAGCATGGCTTCGTAGTAAAAGAGTGCGGGTACTAGACTGGCCTGCCTGCAGTCCAGACCGGTCTCCCATTGAAAACATGTGGCGCATTATGAAGCGTAAAATACGACAACGGAGACCCCAGACTGTTGAACAACTGAAGCTGTACATCAAGCAAGAATGGCAAAGAATTCCACCTCCAAAGCTTCAAGAATTAGCGTCCTCCGTTCCCAAACGTTTATTGAACGTTGTTAAAAGAAAAGGTGATGCAACACAGCGGCAAACATGACCCTGTCCCAGCTTTTTTGGAACGTGTTGCAGCCATCAAATTCTAAGTTCATGATTATTTGCCAAAAATAATAGTTTATTAGTTTGAACATGAAATATCTTGTCTTTGTATTGTATTCAATGAAATATAGGTCGAACATGATTTGCAAATCATTGTATTCTGTTTTTCTTTATGTTTAACACAACGTCCCCACTTCATCGGAATTGGCGTTGCACTTCACCTTAAGTGTGAGTATTTCTGCCACCTCTGGTGAAAATAGTGTAACATAGCTTTATTTTCATTGTGAAAGGCACTTAAAAAAAACACATTTTAATGGACATTGACTAGTAATATGTGTTAGTGTGAGCTAGTGACTTGATATGCAAACAGTTTTACGATTCAGATAAAGACCGTGACCAATGTCACAAAAACATCAGAACACAAATCAAACAAGACAAATCCAATTGCAGAGACGCTTAGTGTAAATGCCTGTTACTTTCCAAACTGGTATACACCGCTGCCATGCTCAAGAGACACTTTGAAATGCAATGTGAGTAAGTGTATTTCCGGTATACTCGTAATATCAAGTCCATCGATCTATCACAGCTGAACGCAAGTTGCCAGCACGGCAGTCGAGCGAGTGAAGCATTCGGCGACTTCTCCAAAGTCATGGAAATGTAATTTGTCTTAGTCTTAGTAATCATTAGAAAGCAAGATTATTATACTCTATACACTCCTCAAAAAATAAAGGGAACATACATTCATCCTAGCTTTGACATGGTCTTCGCCTATCCACTGGACATGGCAGCCATACATAGTACTTTACTACCATACAGACCAGTGGCGTACAAATTGCGTTCTGCCCCTCGCAACCAATCGTCTGTGTGTGGGGGTTCGGAAATCAAACCTTTGTCCCCCTTGAAAACCAACTGTCAACATCGAACTTTTTGAGAAGTGACGCTAACGAGTAAACTGAAGGGTTGGGGGTTTGGGTTGGATGCCCACCCACTCCGGACGCCACAGATGCAGACTTGGATTTGGACTCATTTGCGTATGATTCTGAATCCAGTCCCCGGCGTCGGATTTGGATTCCACTGACGATTCTTCCGTGAAGTTGTTGTCAATGAAGTAAACTCCAGAAAGGATTTTCAACTGGAATATAGCGCATAGGTTCCCATTATTTTTTTGGAAAAGTATTGTTCTGCTTGGTTAAACGCCAACACAGCACAGTCCTTGTCGTCAGTAACCTTTGAAATCCAGGACTTGAAATGAACATGCAACATTAACACGGACGGGCACATTATTTGTCACAGAATCTAGAGACTACGAGCTGGTCCTGTCAGAGTTCTTACTGTGGCCTATAACCGCCAAGCTGTGGCATGTAACTGGAGAGAGATTGGCCGTCTCGAAGTGTTTTCTGCTCATTGTCTTCTCCTGATTGACACAAGTCCAGTGGCAACATCACCTCCTGTGGCTCCATCTCCAGCTGACTCAACTCAGGAAGGCTGGCACTGTCTTGGTTCCACGCCGAGTGTGTGAAGCAAGGCAGTCGTGAGAACGCTTGCGAAGCTCTGCTGCCTTCCGGCACTAAAAGCTCTGCGTTCTCCTCAGAGTCCAGAAGGGGCTGCGTGGACTCGGAGCGTGAGAACATGAGCTGCTGAGGTTGGACGCTCGGGGTCTGGCCTTTGTAACCATTGGACGCCACCACTGAGGAGTACTGAACGGTGCTGGCCGTGGTGTCAGCGATGTCAGCGCCCTCATCGCTGTCGGACACACTCTGGCGAGGAGAGGACATGCAAGAGGAGCCTCCGATGCCACTGCTGTGCTCTTCAGACAGATACTTGTCCTTCTTGAGAGCCAGGCTGGCTTTGTCTTCCTCAGACACCGACTTTCCATCGCCGACGTCCGCATCGAGCACACTGATGCCAGACAGACGGCTCTCCTTCGGTGTTTCTGGCTGTGAAGGAACACGAAGAGGCAATCTTAATGCTGCAGTCGAGCAAGATTCGCCTATATAAGATACAAATATCGACAAAAGCTGTATTATGCCAATTGCCCTCTTGCCACCAAGTTGAACGGTGTGGTTCTTGCCCAACTTTTTAACACCCTTTTGTTGATGCCTCAGCACATCGAATGTTAACTTTTGCACATTCGCTTTCATATTCGCACATAACAGGTCATCTAAAATGTTTCAATGGGTGCAGCACATCTGCGGTATGACATAACACCCTTCTTGTCTGTCATTCGCGTTCGAATGTTTAGCGCGGTTCATTGAGAATCACAGCGTTGTTCACCTTTTATACACATCTGTACGCGTGCACGACCAAATGTGATTTACAACAATGTTACTTAAAACGAGGCCCTGCACAGTTAAATGTTTTTAATAATGGCAACAGACACTGGATTATAGCGGTTATCTTCGTTACAGTCCATACTTTTAAGGGATAATCAGGGGACCAGTTTCCAATGGTGCTCTTCCTGGGGTTTGGGATCCAAGGCCAAAAGTTCTTCTTGATTCTGTGTGAGCGGAAACAGATGACGAGAAATTAGCTGCATTCCTAAAAGAGACACAAAGCTTCACGTAGTAGCGAGTCACAGTCCACAGTTTCCATTGACAGCCCACCCCTCTAGACCCACCGACTCACGGCGCACATGCAGTCCTTTCATTTTGCCGTAGGCTGAAAACATTTGGGTTTGACGTCGGAAGAAGAGGTCGACATTTTTTGCTTTTTACATCTGGATCTGATACACAACTTGGCATAAAACACCTCTTATTGGAATGTTTAATTTATTTAGGATTATTATTATGAAGCTGAGAGGAGACTTTTGCGACCATGTTTGGTCGTTTGGTGTTGTGTTGTTCCCCTTTGGCTTTGGCGTGGAAGTGGCTGCAGGGATGTGTGTGTGTGTGTGTGTGTGGCCTGACTGTGAATAGGTGGGACCCGCCGATTGGCTGCATTAACGTGATTGCCGCCAGGTGATTGGCCAGAGGTCTTTTTTTAACCGGCAGATGGTTGGATTCACATCTACGGGCAATTTAGAGTCTTCAATCAACCTAGCACGCATGTTTTGGGGATGTGGGAGGAAACCGGAGTACCCGGAGAAAAAAACCCACGCAGGCACGGGGAGAACATGCAAACTCCACACAGGCGGGGCCAGATTTGAACCCCTGAGCCTTCAAAATAAAAGGCTCCAAGCTTAGAAGAGGAAGTCAAGTTCAAACTTGCACATGTAGCTGAAACGTTAATTAATGAATATGAAGGCAATTGGGTTGGTGGTTTCTAATTGATACTGGTTATAAAGAACCCCGAGACAAATGTTCATTTTAGGTTCATTCTTCCTCATCTCCTTCAAGACATGCAAGCAATCCTCTACTTACAAGTCTTTTTTGTAGATGCACAGCAACATGGTGATGAGAACCACAAAGATAAAGCCGAGACTCACGCCGATGACAATCATCTCGATCTCCCCCGGCGCTGTGGGAAACGTGCGAGACGTCAGGAAAAATTCGGACGCACAATCAACAACCTCAATGAGCCGCTGCCGGGGTCAGCTACGATCCATTTCGAAAAGTACATATGTACATTTAAAAGGCAGAAATACCACTTCAGGTAAAGTTGTGTCACGCTATCACATAGGATAGGGGGCACTACCCAGTCTTGGGGAATAACTCATTGCATGGAACAAGATGACGTTATTTAATGGTAAAAAAAATATATATAGAATTGTAATCCATTCAATTTTTGTTCCATTTGAAAGATTTGTATTTTCATGTCAATTGCTGACGCTTGTGATTGGCTCTTTCTAGTCTTGTGCCCTGCCGCTGTAGTGTCAAACTGTGGGCTGATTTTTATTGGACCACACATCCTTTCGGTTTTGTTCCCCCTGTCCAGCCCTACCCTTTTTCTACCCTCTCTCATCTTGTCCTAGTGGTTCGTTGTTGCATGTCCTCACCGTCCCCCGCCCTGTTGTTTGTGCAACAGGTGATCCCACTCACCATATTTCTGGGTGGTAAACGAGTGGTTTGCGCCATCGGTTGAGCCTCTGACGGTGGAGGCTCTGATCCAAATGTCATACTTGGTGTTGGCTGACAGGGAAGTCAGCACATATGAGGTGACGGAAGCTGGTACTGTGATTTCTGCAAATGAGGGAAAACACATTCGCAGGGTTGACATCACAAGAAGATCAAGTATTTTCAACTGAATGCAATCTATATATACTGCGCAACCCTGCATATTTGCAGTTTGGCATTTGCAGATTATTTTGGGAACCTACCCGCCAATATTTGCTGAAAAATCTCGACCTCGCTATTTCGGCGCTCAGGGCCAAAGCAATAAAATAATGACTTTGGCGCCACCTGGAAGAGTATCGGTCCCGCTATGAGGTTGAATTTATTGATGGTGGTTTTTTTTTCCCCATCTGCATTTAGAAGCCAGTGCAGTAAACTTTGCCGTTACGATTTGC
Organism: Phyllopteryx taeniolatus; assembly: GCF_024500385.1. Lineage (NCBI taxonomy): Eukaryota > Metazoa > Chordata > Actinopteri > Syngnathiformes > Syngnathidae > Phyllopteryx > Phyllopteryx taeniolatus. The sequence continues at coordinate 22,100,005 of NC_084516.1, forward strand.
CTTTATTCCCTAGCTTTATTTTTGTGTAAATGCCAAAGTGAGTGTGATAACTTACAAAAATGAGTGTAAAGCGCCATTCCGCAAATGTGTTTACTATACTATAAAGTACTGCTCCAATACTTTTGGAGGGGAATATTATGAAGACATTTGCAAAACGGACATCTAATTCAGGACGCAATCATCGATACATACTGCCTTCAGTCCCGCTCGAATAAAAAATGGTGTAATTCGTGATGAAGCCTTGTCGTCTGTCTTGAGGAATTTCATTCCACACAATCTTTGCTTCGTTCCGTCCTGTATTCCCACTCAGTCGAACAGAGGGGCCTTCCAAAGGAACTGTAATAAAAAAGGATAGAGCATCAAGAATAATCAACCAAATTTATTTCCATGCCATATGTTTGAGTAAAACATTATTATTATTATTAGACTTATTCCATTAAGTTGGGGAAAAAAAAATCCTTTACTGTATATAAAGTATGTCAACATTGTTTTTAGATACATGCAGTTGTAACCAGATATTTACATCCTTTTTTTTTTTCCTCACTGACATCATTCACTGCCATTGGTGGCTGTGGAATTCAAATATTCATGTTAACATGGACGACTGGCATTCCTGTTTTAGGTCAATTAGGATGAACAAAATAATACATACAGGGTCTCCGCGGCAACAGGCATGTCTCATGCTGTGACGACGCGATTTATTGCGTGATTTCCGAAGACGAAAAACATGGCGGCTTTATACAATGTTCACCGATCTTTCTCAAGAATATCATATTCTCCATATAAGAAAAAACAAGAACAAAAATTGGAAAATGGAATCGAGGAACTTCGTACTTTGAGTACATTAATAAATCGGGAAAATTCCTTGCGAGCCAACTTCAACGCAATAAAGTAAAGTCATTAATTACAGCCATTCAAGATTCAAACGGCAACTGTACAGTCACTGCTAGAAATAAATTATTTTTTGAGCCGCTTATACGCATCTTCGAACAACCCAGATAAAAAAAAAAAAAAAAAACATTTAAGCTTTTATTAAGGATCTAAACATCCCTCAATTAAATACACAAAGGAAAGACAGCCTTGATGTTCCTTTAACCATCACAGAATTACATAACGCATAAGAAAAAATATGCAATCGGGACGGGCGCCTGGCCCGGACGGAATCCCTGTTGAATTCATTAAACATTTTTGGCCAATACTAGCGCATCTATTTTTCAGAACAGTCAAGGAGATAAACGATAAAGGTAGAATTAGTAGCCAGATGAACACAGCTTCAATTAAGTTATTAATAAAGCCAGGTAAAGACCCCACTCTCCCGAAAAATTATCGGCCCTTATCACTGATTAATGTAGATATCAAGATTATCTCGAAAGCCCTGGCAGCGAGACTTGAAAAGGTACTTCCGTCGATAATCCACTATGACCAGACAGGCTTCATTAAAGGTGGAAATAATGTCAGACGTCTGTTGAATTTATTAATAAGCATGTCACACTACAAAGACAAGATATTTAACGTTCAAACTGATAAACTTTATTGTTTTTTAGCAAATAATCATTAACTAATTTATGGCTGCAACACATTCCCAAAAAAGCTGGGACAGGTGGCAAAAAGTTGAGGAATGCTCATCAAACACCTGTTTGGAACATCCCACAGGTGAACAGGCTCATTGGGAACAGGTGGGTGCCATGATTGGCTAGAAAAGGAGCTTCCCTCAATTGCTCAGTCATGCACAAGCAAAGATGGGGTGAGGTTCACCTCTTTGTGTACAAGTGCATAAGAAAATAGTCGAACAGTTTAAGGACAATGTTCCTCAACGTACAATTGCAAGGAATTGATTCAGAAAATCACTGCATGTAAGGGGCAAGGCCGCAAACCAACATTGAATGCCCGTGACCCTCGATCCCTCAGGCGGCACTGCATCAAAAATCGACATCAATGTGTAAAGGATATCACCACATGGGCTCAGGAACACTTCAGAATACCAATGTCAGCAAATACAGTTCGGCGCTACTTCCGGAAGTGCAACTTGAAACTCTACTATGCAAAGCAAAAGCCATTTATCAACAACACCCAGAAACGCCGCCGGCTTCTCTGGGCCCGAGCTCATCTCAGATGGACTGATGCAAAGTGGAAAAGTGTTCTGTGGTCTGACGAGTCCACATTTCAAATTGTTTTTGGAAATTGTGGACGACGTGTTAAAGAGGAAATGAACCATCTGGACTGTTATGGACGCAAAGTTCAAAAGCCAGCATCTGTGATGGTATGGGGCTGTGTTAGTGCCAATGGCATGGGTAACTTACACATCTGTGAAGGCACCATTCATGCTGAAAGGTAGATCCAGGTTTTGGAGAAACATATGCTCCCATCCAAGCAATGTCTTTTTCGCCGATGCGCCTGCTTATTTCAGCAAGACAATGCCAAACCACATTCTGCACGTGGCGTGGCTTCGTAGTAAAAGAGTGCGGGTACTCGACTGGCCTGCCTGCAGTCCAGACCTGTCTCCCATTGAAAATGCGTGGCGCATTATGCAGCGTAAAATATGACAACTGGACTGTTGCACAGCTGAAGCTGTACATCAAGCAAGAATGGGAAAGAATTCCACCTACAAAGCTTCAACAATGAGCGTCCTCAGTTCCCAAACGTTCATTGAATGTTGTTCAAAGAAAAGGTGACGTAACACAGCGGTCAACACGACCCTGTCCCAGCTTTTTTGGAACGCGTTGCAGCCATAAAATTCTAAAGTTAATGATTATTTGCTAAAAACAATCAAGTTTATCAGTTGGAATATTAAATAGCTTGTCTTTGTAGTGTATTCAATTCAATATAGGTTGAACATGATTTGCTAATCATTGTATTCGTTTTTTTATTTATGTTTAACAACGTTCCAACTTCATTGGAATTGGGCTTGTACCTGGAAGCAGTCACAACTCTTAAGTATGAGCCACAGTAATTGTTTTTTTTAAGCAGAGGATAAAGACTATATTCCTGTATTATAATATCTGCCTATATGTGTTGCTCCACCGTTTGTGGTTAAATATCCATTGCTTAAATGGTAAAGGATTTCAACACCGTTCCACCAATGCTGTTAGCCCATCAATAGCATTTAGCATTTTGCATTGTTTGTTAACATTCATCTAAACAGACTTTCCGAAGGCAAATGTGGTTGTTTTAATGATGTGTATTTCTCTTTGTTATATGCATAGTTTGACAGTAAACTAGGAGTGGCAATTTAACTTTTTTAACTGTTCACTATCTGCCTAAGAACTGCTTCTGTGAAATCAGTTGAGTTCACTGCAACCATAGAGCCTTGGTATCTCAAATTGTGACCCGCAAGTCAAAGCAAAAAACAAAACAAAACAAAACCAATCGGCAGAACACGGCTGGTATCTTGAAAAACCCGTGAATCAGGTCAATGGTATCTTAAGGCACCACTGTACTTGAAAACTATAAAGCATGATTTCCATCAAGTGTGTCGGTTCATTTTTATTTCAGAACTTTTTCTTGCGTTTTCATTGTGACGGGCCCAAAACATCCAACCTGAAGTATCCCACTTTTCAGTACCCCTCATTTAGGTGCTGGTCGCAGTCGCTATGTTTTGTACCCTTGTGGACAACGTTATCCGTTCAACTTGAAAGCATTTCTTTTTCGGTCAGCATAGAACACTGTACCGAGTTAAAACGCAAGCCTGATCTGAACTGCGCCGTGGTGAAATGAAATGAAGCACCTGGTGGAATCGTCCAAAAGATTTCAGACATGATGAGCGTGGAGCCTTACCTCCTTCCTCAAGAAAAGCTTCTAGTCTTGCAGGTTTTCCAGTCCATCCAGAGTATATTGGATACACAGATATGTTGTAGCAAACAAACTTATCTATGTTGCCTATGTGTAGGAAAGATAAAGCATGTTGGAACAAAAATGAGCTAACAATTTGAGACAAGTGTTTAAATCCTCCAATTTGACTGATGGAAAAGAAAAGGAAGTTACCTTTTATAGTCGTTTGTTGGGTGTTTTTGGTTTCCCTCTGCCAGTCTATCCCATTAGAACCAACCCACTCCACCACATATTCCGTAACAGCTGTATTGTTGGGGGGATTCCATTTGAGTAAAAGTTGGTCCCCTTGTGTACGCACGTTAAGCTCCTCCACTGGGTTGAGCTCTGAAATGTATATCGTAAAATAAGTCCTTATATTGGCAGTTAAGAGATTTTAGGTATCACAATAGACGCAGCATGAATTCAGATGGATTTGAAATGAAGTCACATTTCCAGAACACGTAGCAGTGCAAACAACCACAATGAGTTGATTGTTCAGATTGTTCATGTTTGTTGAAATCTATCCACCTACCAAGCGCTTTCTCTGGGATGCCGAGCGATGCCTGAGGAGACTCCCCCACAGAATTGATGGCTGTGACGTACACTCTCGCAGAGTTGTTGTCCGACAGGGTAATCCGTTTTAAAACGGTGAACATCCGGCTCGGGACGCTGTCTGCCTCTGACCGGTTGACGGGGATACTTTCCCATGACATGCTTCCATTCCTAATGTTTTCCTTTCGGGCTTGAATCTTTACCTTGAAGCTCGTTATCCTTCCATTTGAAAACACAGGATTCTGTCATGGCAAAGTGACAAAGTAAGTAAAAACAGAATAATAATAATAATAATTCGGGGAGAATCCAAAATAACTGCTGCACAGAGAAGCCACGGATTTGACAGTTAAGTACAATCATCTTAAAAAGATCCTGGAGGGGGAGTATTCACAGATTTGTGCATCCACTTTTTGTGACGTATTGGTTTGTCGGTGTGCCGTGAGCTTTTTCAAATGTAAAATATGTGTTCTGGCTCAATAAAGGTTGGGAATCGCCGCGCTATATACTTGTGTACTGTATACTGAGCATCTTCAAAAGTATTCTAAAGGTTGGCAATCACTGCTCTTGTCAGGTCAAACCAACATTACAACATGACAGAAATAATGGGTGCTCACTTACTGTTATTGAATTGCTTTATTGTAATTAAATTACTTCACGCAGGCATGTTTACGTACAACCGTTAGTGCTAGCACTAGCTTGCTAGGCTACATCAAGTTTTGTTGCCTGCTTGCGAGCCGTACTGTATTCAAGTACGTGAACATACCTCAAGCAATCCTTAAATGAACGTAATCTCCCAAGCGCTGGTGACCGCCACCAAACGTTTTCCCCCATTTTGTTCTTATGATACACGCGTGGCGATGTCGTCACCATGGTAATGAGTGTGTCCGGTTGCGTTTCAGTTGACAAGATAAAGGTTGATAAAGGTCCCGTGACCATAAAAGACGGGATGCGAAGATTTTATTGCAGTAGTCTGACATAGTGCAATCGTGAAAGACCAAATTTGTCTTGGGAGTCTGATCCAGGCATTACGTGTTGTCTGTCTCAGACGTGTTTGTCTGTCCCACACCGCGGACATATTTTTTTTAAATAACTTTATTGGCTGTCAAGACACCGTAATTTCTGTGTATAATGCAAATATATATATTTTTTTTAAATTGTCAAAAGTCAATAGTGCACATTATACAACCCCAATTCCAATGAAGTTGGGACATTGTGTTAAACAAATAAAAAAAGAATACAATGATTTTCAAATCATGTTCCACCTATATTTAATTGAATACACTACAAAGACAAGATATTTAATGCTCAAACTGGTAAACTTGATTGTTTTTAGCAAATAATCATTAACTTGGAATTTTAAGGCTGCAACATGTTCCATAAAAGCTGGCACATGTGGCCAAAAAGACTGAGAAAGTTGAGGAATGCTCATCAAACACCTGTTTGTAACATCGGACAGGTGAACAGGCTAATTGGGAACAGGTGGGTGCCATGATTGGGTAGAAAATGAGCTTCCATGAATTGCTCAGTCATTCACAAGCAAAGATGGGGCGAGGTTCACCTCTTTGTGAACAAGTGAGTGAGAAAATAGTCCAACGGTTTGAAGAGTTTAAAGTTCCTCAACGTACAATTGCGTGTAATACACACCCCCAAAGTTGACCTCAAAATTCTGGAAAACGCTTCTACCTATGTATAATGCATTTTTACAATGCATGATTTTGCTTCTACCCATATGATCAAAACAAAGTATCTGTATTTTGTTAGTTTTTTTCAAGGAATTATTCTGAAGTTAAGCACTTTATTTGAACACGTAATCCTTTTTTTAATTTGCTTGCTTTTATTTTGAAATTCACAGCCCTACTTTTATTGAGTAAATGAGAAAACACACAGTTGTTCTCATGCTTGATTACCAAGGCAGAATTTGTAAGATGGGTACAATTCTTTAAAGAAAACATGAAGGACTAGGCGAAAAACATTTTATTTTAATGGGATTCAAATTAAACAGTCAAGCATTTCAGAAAACCATTATCATCACCAAAGAAATTAATGATTGTTGTTGTTCAGTCATATTTAAAAAAAAAAAAAAAAAAAAAAAAACATTTCACAAATTCTGCCAGGGCATGTAAATTTTGAGCACAACTGTACATATATGCAGTAATACGTACCGCTGTTATATTGGAATGAAAGTGGAGGCTACACTTTTTTGATAACAACTAGGTGGCGGTGGCATTTTAGAATGAAAGTGTACAGCTTTTTCATAACCACTAGATAGCGGCATACATTTATAAAATGTGAACGCTTGTCCCATTTGCCCCAATATCTATATATAATGCGCACTATTTACTTTTGACAATTTTTTTTTTGGGGGGGGGGAATGCGCGTTATACACGAGAAATTACAGTAGCTTTTGGATTCAAATATACTGTACACAATGGCGACGCGGTGTAAATGTCTTTTGCAGAGCGGATCAAGATCACCGAATTATGACATTATAGGCGATCACGCGATCAGCTGTACCAGTTCAGTACCAATTCCCTATAAAATTCCACTTCCTGTTGTGTTTTGTGTGTGTTTGTTTATTACAGTAATACCGCTGTAATCGAGAACTCTTATTTCATTCATGTAGCAGCCTACAAGATAAAGATTTCTATAGGTTTTTTGTCGCTTTTACTAAAATTGACATGTATAAAAAGAGACGTGTCGCCCCTTTACGAGACAAAGACAGTTGGAGTGTAATGTTAAACGTACATCAAACGACACCGGAAGTAAACGCAGGTGTTCATTTTCCGGCGTATTCTTTTCCAAAACTAATTACACTTGTATCCAAAACCAATATATGCTACATGGTTTAGCACCAATTTCTTAAAACTAAGCATTTTTTTATTCATTTATTTCAATAGGTAGTGCAAAATCTAGCCAATAATAGAATAGAGCTGTTTACTTAGATTTTAGTTGTTGCAGAAAAGCAACACAGAAACCACTGTGGCCTATAAAAACTGCAACACACCAAATGCGATTATGGAACTTACCTTACAAAATAACGTCACTTGACGCTCTTTACCGCGTTCACCTTCTGTAATTATATTCCATAAATCCGGTTTACTTGTTGGTCCTACACCAAAGGAGAAATAACAAAACAAAGGGTTGCAGCGGGATCTGTTGAAATTAATTAACAGAAAGGTTTGTTTGCTATCAAATAAAAAAGTGTGGGGAAAAAAAGTGAAAAAGTAGTTCTTCATGCATTCAAGACTTCATATCGGCCTTGTGCTGTGCAAACCTTTATTTAAAAAAAAAAAAAAAAAACATAGTAAATCTAGAGGGAACACTCACAAACACTGTATCTTGCAGTACTAAAAGTAATGTTTCATAGAAAATAGACTGGATGCAAATTTACAGTGGGTACGGAAAGTATTCAGACCTCCTTAAATTTTTACCTCTTTGTTATATTGCAAACATTTGCGGAAATCATTTAAGTTCATTTTTTCCCTCATTAATGTAAACACAGTATCCCATATTGACAGAAAAAAAAACGGAATTGTTGAAATGTTTTCAGATTTATTAAAAAGAAAAAGTAACATCACACAGCCATAAATATTCAGACCCATTGTTGTGACGCTCATATTTAACTCTGGTTTCTTCCGATCAATCTTGGGAATGGTTCTACACCTTCATTGGAGTCCAGCTGTGTTTGATTATACTGACTGGACTTGATCAGGAAAGCCAAAGACCTGTCTAGATAAGACCTTACAGCTCACAGTGCACGTCAGAGCAAATGAGAATCAGGAGGTCAAAGGAACTGCCTGAAGAGCTCAGAGACAGAATTGTGGCAAGGCACAGATCTGGCCGAGGTTACAAAAAAAACTCCAAAGATGCAGTCGAGAGATGGGAGAAAGTTCTAGAAAGTCAACCATCACTGCAGCCCTCCACCAAGGTTCACCTTCCAACAAGACAATGATCCTAAGCACACAGCTAAAATAAAGGACTGGCTTCAGAACAACTATGTGACTGTTCTTGAATGGCCCAGCCAGAGAACTGACTTCAACCCAATTGAGCATCTCTGGGGAGACCTGAAAATCGCTGTCCACCAACGTTCACCATCCAACCTGACAGAACTGGAGAGGATCTGCGAGGAGGAATGGCAGATGATCCCCAAATCCAGGTGTCAAAAACTTCATTCCCAAAAAGACTCATGGCTGTATTAGCTCAAAAGGGTCCTTCTACTAAATACTGAGCAAATACTGTGTGAGAGTTTTCAGTTTTTCTTTTTTAATAAATCTGTAACAATTTCAACAATTCAGTTTTTTTCTGTCAATATGGGGTGCTCTGTGTACATTTATGAGGGGAAAAATGAAACTATTTTAGCAAATGGCGGCAATATAACAGAGTGAAAAATTTAAAGGGGTCTGAATACTTTCCATACCCACTGTAGGTGAATTATTCATACCGAAGTGTGCGGTCATAAATCGGTCATGGAGGTTAAGGACTGACAATACTTAAATAATATTTACAATGAAAAGTGAGAAGTTTCAACTTCTCAACAACTAGTCAGGACTCACTTTTTTAGTTCCCAATTTATATCAAGTTCTATTGGAAAATTTTGAGTTGTTTGTTTATAAATCTCACTGAAACAATTGAAAATAAAAGCGAGATGGGAAAATGTGTGTATGCGACGAAATGGAAACATTGTGTGGCATAATAATTCTCCACACCAATAATTGTCCACATATTGATATTCTCCGAAGGAAGCCTAAACCTCAAGTTTACATTCTTAAACGTTCTTGCTTGAGGTTTATTAACATTTTGGATTAACCTAAAGCACTGTGGTTGGTGATTAATAAAACTAATCCTCAAAAATGACATTTAATACAGACCTAATATAGACCTGCAAAGAAAATTGGCCGGTGTACACACACGTCATGAATTTAAGTGAGTGATTTAGCATATATGCTCAACGTCTGCGCAGAGTGAGAACATCTCCTTCGGATTTATTCATGAACGAGGTCCAATGTGTGAGAATCATGCTGCCAGCAATGGGCAAACCCATTATTTACTTGGTAGTCAAATAATATACAGAACTAAACCAAACTAAATACTCACTGTCTTCAGGTGTTTTATTGGTAACATTGGCACTCCAGCTGCTCCAATACCCATGGCCCTTTTTAGCATTTTTACAGCGCACTTGAGCGGTGTAAACATTGTCTGGTTGTAGGTTTTGGAGTCTGAAGGACTGTATGTCTTCGGCTATATCAACAACAGGCACCTAAATGACAAAATAAAGAAATACATACATACATTTAAAAATGTACTTGAATGTCTACACCTTTCATTTATACCTTACAACGATTTTTGGTTCTATAAATAAAAACACACTTACGCTACTCCAACTGTGAGATCCATATAGGCAATACCTGATTTGGTATTTTAATACAAGGTATTCTTTAGGAATCGGTTGACTCCAGTTCATGAGAAGAGACGTGGGAAATTTCTCCTCTGACAAGATTTCGACACGCGATGGAGGGTTTGTTTTAACTGCAACAACAACAACAACAGTAATCACGGAGTCATCCTTAACAACGTTGTCGTCTAAATCTGATTTTATTGGACTGCTGAGTTATATATATTTACATTTCAACTAAGTCAAGTCAAGGGGTAATTGTATCACGAAAATAGGCACAGACATTTCCATACGAAAGGTGAAAAAGGTTGTCAAAATAAAAACTGAGTAGAGGTTATTCGTTACATTCATGGTGGAAAAGGTTTTGAAATTATTCACTCATTTCAGAGATCACCAGATCTAGCAAGAGTTCTTGGTGGCTCCAATCTTCTACCATTTCCATTTCGTCAGTGGTGGGTGGAAACCTCCTACGTCCAAATTTTGTCAATTTCCCATTTTCATAAATCCATACGATTGGTGAGTCCCAACGTGGGTCTGTTACTTTTACAAATTATTGACCAATCTAACGTCAAAATGGCTAGCTCTCTTTGACAATTCAATGTTAATGGCTCAGGAAACATGCAGTTTTTTTTTGTTTGTTTGTTTCCTGAAAAGTGATGGTTTCGCAGATGTGAGGATTCTGCCCGATGCCAGCGTAATGGAGGCCACTGTACCAATTGGGACATCCAAAGCAGCAGAAATGTTTCTGTACCCTGCCCCAGATCTGTGCCTGGAGGCCATCCTTTCTTGGAGGTCTAAAGACAATTCCTTTTGACCTCATGCTTGGTTTGGTCAACCGTAGGACCTTATATAAACAGGTGTGTGCCTTTTCAGATCATGTCCAATCAACTGAATTTAGCATCTTCAATTAACCTGTAGAAAATGTCAACGATGGCCAGTGGAAACAGGATGCACCCGCTTTTTGAGCTTCCTGTCAAAGGCTGTGAATACTTTATGTAGATGTTATTTCTAATAACATCTACATAAAGTATTCACATAATAAAATTCACATTGTTATCATGGGTTGCTGGATTTAAAAACAAATCTAATCAATTTATGCATAGGCGGTAAACATAAGATGGGTGAGGTGCGTCCGGAAAGTGCCAGCACTATAGTCACAAAAGGTACATTTCAAATCCAAACTACAAGTTTTCCCCTCGGAACTAATCCCTCCGGAGTCTCACGCACTTTCCCAGCGTTCTCTGCCATGCCTTCATGCACTCCTGGAACGATTCTCCCAGGTTGCTCCTGCATGGTGATGTTCTTCTTGGCCAGTAACTGTCAGATGCTCGGGGGAACCGTGTGCAGGCGCATTATCGTGATTAAGCAGCCACAAGTTCCCCTGCCACAACGCTCACATCTCGCACACTGAACGAAGCAAACCCCGCAGGGTTTCTTTGCGGACGTGCTGATTGATCGTCTAGCCCACATTTAAGGGGAAAACTCATAGTTTGGGTCTGAAATATATCTTTTGTAAAACCAGTCCTTGAACCATTCTGACATAACTCACATGTGATATTTAAATATTTCAATGTGTGACATGAAACCGATCGACTGGTCACTGACCATTGAGGATCAAATTCAAATTATTTTCCCACAAAAATGGTTTTTCCAAGACATTAGTCACCTGTAATCCAAAAGCAGAGCTGTGCTAAACATAATTATTTCAGATCTTACCAAACCAGGAACCATCTTGTTTCAGATGTTCAGACTCCAGAGTTCCCAGTTGATTGTGGGCCACTACCCAGATCTCCAGCTCCATATGATGAGGGAAAGAATCTATTGTCACCGTAGCGCTATTTTCTTCTGTTGACACAATGTAAGCCTGATTGTCGCTGAAAATACACATGCACACACACGTTGACTTCAAGTCGTTCCAGAATTCACAACCAGAAAACTTAAAATGTATTAACTGAGCCGTCACTGTTTTACAACCCCAATTCCAATGAACTTTGAATTCAACAAATTTGAACAAAAAGCTGGGACAGGGTCATGTTTACCACTGTGTTGCATCACCTTTTCTTTTAACAACATTCAAGAAACGTTTGGCAACTGAGGACACTAATTGTTGAAGCTTTGGAGGTGGAATTCTTTCCCATTCTTGCTTGATGTACAGCTTCAGCCGTTCAACAGTCCGGGGTCTCCCTTGTCGTATTTTACAGTCCGGGCAGGCCAGTCTAGTACCCGCACTCTTTTACTACGAAGCCACGCTGTTGTAACACGTGCAGAATGTGGTTTGCATTGTCTTTCTGAAATAAGCAGGGGCGTCCATGAAAAAGACCTTGCTTGGATGGCAGCATATGTTTCTCCAAAACCCGTAAGTACCTTTCAGCATTAATTGTGGCTTCACATATGTGTAAGTTACCCATGCCACTGGCACTAACACAGCCCCGTACCATCACAGATGCTGGCTTTTGAACTTTGCGTCCATAACAGTCCGGATGGTTCTTTTCCTCTCGACGTCTTTTCGACACGACGTCCACAATTTCCAAAAACAATTTGAAATGTGGACTTGTCGGACCACAGAACACGTTTCCACTTTGCATTAGTCCATCTTAGATGAGCATTCAATATTGGTTTTCAGCCTTGCCGCTTCCATGGAGTGATTTCTCCAGATTCTCTGAACCTTTTGATGATATTATGGACCGTAGATGATGAAATCCCTAAATCCCTTACAATTGTACGTTGAGGAACAATTAAACTGTTCGACTATTTTCCCACGTACTTGTTCACAAAGAGGTGAACCTCGACCCATCTTTGCTTGTGAACGACTGAGCAATTGAGGGAAGCTCCTTTTCCACCCAATCATGGAACCCACCTGTTCCCAATGAGCCTGTTCACCTGTGGGATGTTCCAAACACGTGTTTGATGAGCATTCCTCAACTTTCGCAGTCTTTTTTGCCACCTGTCCCAGCTTTTTTGGAACGTGTTGCAGGCATAAAATTCCAAGTTAACGATTATTTGCTAAAAACAATAACATTTATCAGTTTAAACATTAAATATATTGTCTTTGTAGAGTATTCAATTAAATACAGGTTGAACATGATTTGCAAATCATTGTATTCTGTTTTTATTTATGTTTAACACAACATCCCAACTTTATTGGAATTGGGGTTGTACAATATTTTTGTTATCCATTGCTCTTGCTCTCTCTCTCTCTCTCTCAATATACAGTGCCACCAGAACTTATTCACACCCCTACATGTTTTCCACATTTTGTTATGTTACGGACTTATTCTAAAGCTGTTTTGAGTAGTTTTCTTTAAAAATATATATTTTTAAAAAAAAATCTACATAAAATATCCCATAATGACAAAGTAAAAACATATTTTCAGACATTTGTGTAACTTTATAAAAAAAAAAGTGATTGCAAGTTATTGCAAGTACGGTTTATGCCACCAAACATTAAATGTTATTCACTTTGTTAAATTAATCATGTTTGTTCCAATACTTTTGCTTACTTGAAAAGCGGGTGACTTCAAACAAAAGGTGCTCTGTCGTTTTAACACATTTAGATGTACAGTGGCTATGCAAAGTATTCATTCATTCATCTTCCGTACCGCTTATCCTCACTCACGCTTATCTTCGGGCAAGAGGCGGGGTACACCCCGAACTGGTCGCCAGGCAATCGCAGGGCACATACAAACAAACAACCATTCGCACTCAAATTCACACCTACGGGCAATTTAGAGTCTCCAATGCGGGCATGTTTTTGGGAAACCAGAGTGCCCGGAGAAAAGCCACGCATGCAGATGTGCTAACCAGTCGTCCACCGTGCCGCCGGAAAGTATTCAGACCCCCTTCAATTTTTTTACTCTTTGTTATATTGCAGCCATTTGCTAAAATCATTTTTCATTTTTTTTCCCCCTCAATGTACGCACAGCACCTCATATTGACAGGAAAAAAAATGAATTGTTGAAATTGTTCAGATTCAAAAAGAAACACTGAAATATCACACAGCCATAAGTATTCAGACCCTTTGCTGTGACACATATTTCTTTGTATTGCGGGTGCGGTCCATTTCTTCTGATCGTCCTTGCGATGGTTCTACACCTTCATTGGAGTCCAGCTGTGTTTGATTATACTGAATGGCCTTGATTCGGAAAGCCACACCCCTGTCTATATAAGAGCTTACAGCTCACAGTTGATGTCAGAGCAAAGGAGAATCATGAGGTCAAAGGAACTGCCTGAAGAGCTCAGAGACAGAAGTGTGGAAAGCCAATGATCTGGCCAAGGTTACAAAAAAGAATTCTGCTGCACTTAAGGTTCTTAAGAGCACAGTGGCGTCCATAATCCTTAAATGGAAGAGGTTTGGGACGACCAGAACCGTTCCCAGAGCTGGCCGTCCCGCCAAACTGAGCAATCGGGGAAGAAGAGCCTTGGTGAGGGAGGTCAAGAAGAGTAAGTTAATCCTTTTTTTTCCTACTGTGGATAAATGATATTTTGGCCACTTGGAGGCTGCTGAAAGTAACTCAAAAAGTGACTTTTTTTTTTTCTAACTTTGTAATCAGTAAAGTAACTAAGTTACCTTCTCAAGGCAGCTGTGGCAACACCGGTCATTTCACATTATTACACACAACTTAATTTCTGATCTTATTCGTTCTACTTCCTTTGTATGTATGGATTACTTGTGTTATTCCCAACATCTTTTGAAACCTCTTTTTTTTTTTTCCTCAATCATTCAAATTTGGTAGGGTTGTTATCAACACTCTTCTCAGCGGTCGGTCAAATTGAGAAGACATTTCTTTTCACTTTACGGGGATTTGAAGGATCTGAAGTGGAGCGTACTCACTTGATGACTTCAACATGCAATGTGTATGTTGTTGGCATTTCCTTGGTGTGGTGTTCTGCTGGTTCCCACGAGCACTTGAAGTCTTTGGAAATATAACGTTGCTCCTGAACCGCTATACAGGTCAGATTCTTAGGTTTCTCTGGCACATCTAAAATTGGAACAGAAAACAAAACAAGTCAAAGGTAAAGGAGTCTCAAGATTCTAATCTTAATTCCATGTTTCAGTTGAAGCAATTCAGACATTCTGTAACTATGAAACCAACAAAACGGACCAATATGATTCTGATATACAATATGAGTAGAGAGAGCATAGGACATTTGTTTAAATCTGTGAAACTCTCAAGAGTGGTTGAAATGTATGCGCGGTATTGATATAAGAAATACAGTATGTGCTGATGTGAATTTAGCTGGCTGAGATCTTTTCAAATCGAACGGTCTCGAACCAATATCAATACATTTGGCTTTGCTTTGCTTCTTTTGGAGTGCATTCATCATTGAAATCTGGACCCGCTTCTCAGTCCCCGCCCAGTAATACGCGAGCGTGGGGTCCCAATACACATGGGAAGTTACCTTGAAGTGTACTGAACTACATGTGGTTGAGTAGTAGGGATAGGCGAGATAGAGAGATCATTTATCATGAAAGAATTCTGCGCAGCACAGCTAAGGGATATACTAAATATGAATGTAATATGTGTGCAAATGTGTTAATGGGTAACTTACAGGCTTTTCTGAGGTGGATCCCATGAATAAATTTGCCCTTGTTCAAGAAAACATAGGTCGACTGTTTGTTGCAGTGGCAAAATAACCATTCCAGCTTTTCATTGTTCACAGGGATAGTGACACTAAGTGCTGATTCGTTGATCTTAGTGTACTGATTGTTCGGGATAACGGTCTGGGAAAGATTCCAGTACAGGTCATCTGCCGTGGCTTCAGTTGTGCCGATGATCACACACGTAGCTGTGAAGTTCGTTCCCATCTGGAGCACTGGCGACTGCGGCGTTATCACCAGATGGCTGCCACTTTCTGAATTGACAAATTAGTACTGTGATTTTGAGCCCTTAGTTTTGGCATTCAACACATTACAGCAAAGTGAGATTTTGTTATCAAACAATAATTCCTATCAATAAAGTATGGCTATTATTAATGGGAATCTTTTTTTTTAGAGCGACACATTACAGAAGCCTCTGCAAAGCAACACAAAATGATGGGATTGGGCCCAAGTCTGTCCGGACTTAAGTCTCATAGCCACCGAGCAGTATCGCTTTGTTCAATTGATAACAGTATGCAATTTAATCTCATTTCCATTGTCCCAAAATACGTGACCTGAACCATCCAGTGACAATACGGTCGCAGCGGTACGATTACGACGGGTGGACCTCGACGCGTAGCCGTCTCTCTGTTGACTAGTCGACCTCAGTCTATTGAAATGAATTCATGAATTCATGGGAAGGAAAAAGGAAACTGGGCAATAGCACAACATATTAATTACTCTACAATCATAATCATTCATAACTTCTGGCTTCAGGATTTATTATCTTGTCATGGTGGAAGCAGTTGCTGTCTGAATCAAAGTGCAGGAAGTCCTCGAGTTACGACGCACTCGACCTACGACGTTTCGACTTTACGACGCCCGTGCCTCGTCCGCCATTTTGTCCCGAGCACCAGAGTGTTTCTGCTTAGCTAGTGCATAGCGCTTGTCTGTGTTTGTGCGCCGGGAGTATCTTTGCCTTTGCACACACTCGCACCGGCGCACACGCCTTCGTTCTTCGCAGTCCCGTCTCACTCGCGCATCGACGCCCACGCACACTGAGCTTGCTGTCACAATCCCGTAACAGAAGTATTTCGGCCTAAATTTCGACTTAAACGGTGAAATCCGACTTACGCGGAAATTTCGTGTTACGTCGCCAGCGTAGGAACGGAACTCGTTCGTAAATCGAGGACTGCCTGCACCGTATTTTCACGACCATAAGGCGTACTTAAAAGTCTTACATTTTCTCCAAAATGGAAGGGGCGCCTTATAATGCGGCGCGCCTTATGTGTGCACCGAGTTCTAACGCCTATAAATGTTGTTGCGTCGCTTGAAGGAGGACGCTAAAGCCACTCCCCCGCGCCTGGGCGACTAATAAACAGGGCGTTCAAAGTGAAACGAGCGGCGTGGGAGCCATGGACCAAATAGACATGTTTGTCGCTCAGGCACACACTGGCATACAAAGCTGATATTGGTAATATTGTACAGGGTTCAAATAAGTAAAGCATGGGATAGTGAAATGCAGTATTTATTTACAAACAGCTGAGGCAATAGCTACTAGCTAGCTCCTCCATTAGCCTCACCAGCAGTCTGGATGACTTTGACATGACTGAATCATGTCCGCTGACTCATCGAATGAGGACGTGATGCTGTCCATGCACCCGTTTGGTTGTTTTCGTTTTAGAGACAGTAGGAATACTCAAATGTAGAATTCCACATCCATTACATCGAAGGCGATATATTGCCCCACGCCTACGTGGAATCGTCAAAAAAAAGTGTCTATGGATTCATTCGCCTTTACCAATTCTGTTTTCAACCTTGGTTTAAAAAAAAAAGTAGTCTATTAAATCAGATTAATCAGATTCCAAAATTCAATTAAAACTCAGCACTCTATTTTGCATAGAAACAAATAACATTGATGATAAATTGAATTGGAGAGTTTATGCATGGACAATAGTTTAGATTTCTATTTTGTGCAATGTACTTGTCTTATTTATATTTCCTATATCCACTACTACTACTGAAATGATGGAAATGTTCCCATTGTGGGACTAATAAAGGTTCTCTTATATATAATATAACAATATTATTTACATTTTTTTTAACACATTTCGAATACAGTTTCACTGGTGTGTTAAACACGCAATGCATTGAGGGTTAGTTATTCATACTGAAGTGCGCGGTCATAAATCGGTCATGGAGGGTAAGGATTGACTCGGTGAAGGACTTACAATACTTATCTTAAATAATATTTACAATCAAAAGAGAGAGCTCATAACTTCGTCTGAAGTCCAGACTGAGCTGGTTGAACACGCTGCACAGCTAGGTACAGTTAATCTTTTTTTTTTTTGTACTGCGGATCAGTGCTATTCCTGCCACTCGGCAGCTGCTGAAAGTAACTTTTTAGTTACTTTTTTTCTAACTTATTGACTTTTGAAATCAAGTCATCAGTAAAGAAACTAAGTTACTTTTTTTTCAAGGCAACTGTGGCAACACTGTTCCGGACACAGCGCCGTACTGGCCGGTTATATTGAACGGTGGATTTTTTTCCCCCCCTCCCAATATCCGGAACGATCGGTGTTACGGTCGTAACGAGTAACTGCTGTGCTCCACAATGACAAATGAACACAAATTTCTTACAACTCCATTGAATTTTATTCTTACTGTAATTCCAAATGTGGTTACACTGGTGTACCTTTGGTAGAATTTAAATGGGAATAAAAGTAACTCAAGCCAGGAGAAACACAAAACAGCAGTAGAATTATAGCTAATTATTCAACTTGTTTTTAAATGAGTAAACTAGGGATGCACAACAACTTTTGGATCGATAATTATCAGCCCGATATTGGAATTTTTTTTGATTTTGCAGTATAATTAAACGCATCATCTGGTCATCTCAGTCCATTTGTTCTAGCAGACATTGTTCCACGGTCTCCATTGTTGTTGCTTTGTTCCTTGTTCCAGAAAGGAAAGTTTAAAAAAAAAACGGCTACCGGAAATGGCCAGAAAATGCAGCGGAAACGCCACCCTGTGGCGTCCTAGCTAATACCAGCCGTAGCGCCACTCCTGACTTGGAGGAGAACTGCAGGACATTTTCAAAACAGCGCGCGTGGGTTGCACTCGAGTATAAAGGCAAACTGCGTGCGGCATCGCCACAGTGACGTCAGCGCGAGTAGAAATAAGTTGATGTTCTGGAAGTGAATTTCTATACGTTTTGACAGTTTCCATATTAATTCCAATGAAATATTTGTTGTGACATTATCGATGTTACATTGAACATGAGAAATGTTTTACGGGTTGTCACTTCTTGGCGACATAAAGACAGCAGACGAATAAAAAAATGGAAGCCGTGCAAACCTGCTGAGGACGAAGCAGAAAACAAATATGCCAGCAGCGCCAACAGTTGGAGCCTTCCCATCGACATGGCGGCCATGACGGGCTGTCAAGAGAAAAAGAAATGTCAGACGTTCGAGGGGCAAAATGTTTCGGGTCTTCGAACCTGCACGAGTGCAACTATTACTAAAACTACGAAATGCGTCGAGTCGTAACGCTTCTGTCCTGGCAATATTTCAGAAACGCGTAAGGTTATCGGATCCTAGTTACGAACTAATTAGTTAGTACATTAGTACAAACGTATTATTAATGTGAATATAAAGACATCGAGAGTTACATAGCGTTCATTTGGTGGGATCGCTTCACCCTACCGTCCCTTTAACGCCATATTGTTTTCGCAATCTGACAGGAAAATGATATTACTTACCTAAATAGTGTCAGTATTGGTTCATATAGTAAAATCTTGCTATATCGTTAACGTCATTTGAGTGGAATGACTGTTAAAACGAGTTGTGTCCGTGCCATCGTTTGGTTCAAATCTGGACGAGTGCCTGTGTTAGGACCATCCAGTTCCCGTCAAGGAAGCTAGCTTGTGTCGTAATAGCCAACAGATCTCACAACACACGGATGGACTAACTCCACTCGATGGCCGCGTCCGAATGGTGTGTGGATCTGCACGAGCCCCGGCAGCTGCGCTTTATGATTCGTCACTAACGCTGTCTGTCAACAATATTTGCCCAATCGCATGTTTCAGATTTCACTCCATGGAAGTGTTTTCCAGTAAGTCTCCGCCTGGTGTTTCCACAGCAAAGGAAACAGCAGTAAAACAAACAAGAGTGTGATTTGTCAGCCAAGACATTTCCCTCACAATGAATTTCCCTCCTGCTGGTTTAGTGACTTTCCAGTCAGGTTTGCAATGAAACACCATAGACAGGGATGGGAAAACTTTAGATTTTTTTAAAAACAGACCGAATTGTAAATGTAAGTGTGAAAAATACTTTAATCATGATTCATGGTTGTTTTATTGTATTATTTATACTTCTTTTATTATAATGAATTAGACGATACGGCGAATTTGAATTTCTTCATAAAGGTTCTCTTGAAATCTTTAAATGGCCCACTCCTTCAGACTTGTTATTTTCTTCTTCTTCTGGTCTTCTGAAGCCATTCCGTTGTTGATTAGCTTGTGTGTTTTGGATCGTTGTCCTGTCGCAACACCTAGCCTCTTTAGAGCTTCAACTTTTGTTCTTCTGTAAAATCTCTTGCTCAACATTTTGAATATTTTTTTTTCCCATTGACGATCGCAGGCTGCGCAGGCCCTGAGGGAGCTTAGCACGGCGGCCATAACCGCGATGCGGCCTCCACCTCGCTTCACAGTTGGGACAAGGTTTGGATGTTGGCGTGCTGTGCCATTTTTCCTCCACACTTGGCAATCAATAAAATAAGCAATATTTTGCCAGTAGTGCGTGCCCTTTAGCAAACTTCAAACATGCGGCAATGTTGTTTTAGACAGCAATGGCTTCGCCCTCGGTGTTCTCCCATGAACCTTTACCAATGGTAAACGTGTCAACAGTGATTTCTGCAAGTCTTCAGTTGGTCTTTGTTGAAGTTTGTCTATTCTTGTGATTGAGATGACGATCAGACCACATTTTATGACCAATTTCTGCAGAAGGCTAAGAAATTCCAAAGGCTGGTTAGCACATCTGCCTCACAGTTGTGAGGACGGGGGTTCAAATCCTGGCCCCGCCTCTATGGAGTTTGCATGTGTTCTCCTCCCACATCCCCAGAAGCACGCACGGTAGATTGATTGGAAACTCAAAATTGCCCTCACAATTTGTAGCATTGAGGTAAAAGATAAGAAGACGATTTAAAAAAAAAAAAAAAAAGACATTTAGGAAACATAGTTATTGACATTTGTTTTCATGTTAAAATTTTCATATTATGACATGGTAGTGTGATTATTTACATTCAGGCATTGCATATTTTTTATTTGAAAATGTAAAATACGTAGAACAAATAGGAAATGTATCAATCATGCATATGGAATCGAAATAACACTAGAACATTAAGAACATAAACAAACAACGGCATTTTTGTGTCCATTGTCATTTTTGCACTGGGCTTGCGGTTCTGGAGTGTTTTGTGCTGTTGCAGAAGACGTGTCCACAAAAGCAGTTTTTCTCCAACTGAAGATCTCTTGCCATAGGCTGACCTTCCACTGGAGCGTGCGACAAGGTCTCTTCCGACACTGTTAGACATTTCATTGGGTTTTTACAGTAATTGTAAGTGAAACTTACTGCAAACTTGAATGTACTGTATGAAAATGTGAACGTAAGAAAACGAAAACTGATCAAAAAGTGGGAGGTGAGTCGTCTGAATTCGATTCCGGAGGCATGCGCCACCTGACACAAGGTGTGAATCATTATTGGCTCGATACTCGTTGATTAGCTTACCTGAATCAGGTGACACTGCAAAAGCAGCAATTGGCTCATCTCTTGACCTCTTCCAATGGAACCTAATGTGTTATATGGTTTTATTGTGTCACTGGTCTGGGTGTGAACATGGGTGTTTTATCGCAGAAAGGATCAAATGTAAATCAGATAAGGGTGTGGGGGAGTGTGATGCAGGAAAGCTCCCAGAAGGGTGCATGCGGACCCCACCAGGAACATCTGTTGGAGACGTCAATGGCAGCGGGGGTGGGTGGGGGGTTGCTGTAGACTTTATGAGAAGCAAGAGTCTGGAGACAGCGGCAAATGGCCATCATTCTGCATAGCAACGATGACGCGAGTGGACCATGGGCCAATCAGACGACAATTCCATACTTCCTCTTTGAAACGTTGTATAAGTCCGGGGCAGGAACAGATGGCTGTAAAGTGATGATACTTGAAATATAGTTCCCACACCATCATGGCATTTTGTTTGACGTAACACACTATAAACACAGAGAGTTACGATATATTTATTGAAATCAATGTTTGTATCGCAATTACGCAATCCTATTGGTCGACGACGTCAAGGTGCGCTGTTGTCGTCGCTATGTCACGCTACGTGGAAGATATCTAAAATATCAAACATGTGAGACTTTTCATTTTGCCAAATCGTCGGCCGTGGATTATGTCACACTCCCAAGACGTTTTGTCGTTGCCGACAAAATGTCAGACCCGATCCGGGAAATGGAGCGCGATAGCTAATCGGGCCAAGATTCTCAAAATAAAGTTATCATAGTGAGGGAATGCTACATTTTTTGGAGTACACCATCAACATTTTCATGATCCCTCCGCTTACTAACTCCATCTGCATCTTGACAATCCTCGAGTGCACATAGATGGTAAAGCGAAATCCCGTTGTACAAAGTGTATACTGGGAATTGCGGCTGGGAAAATATCTTTTATAAATTGTTGAGCTCCAGAATGGTTTGGTCCAACACTTGATGCATGTCCATGTTCGCCTCTTTGGCCTGGCCCAGTTTTTCTGCAAGTTAAAAAGACCAACATGAGCTTCCAAACACAAATTCTACAACTAAATCAGATAATATAACCGCAGTGCTTACTGTAACATAATAGATCAATGATGTGCAATCACCTATGACAAATGACCTTTGTCATAAATGGCATGTTTTAGGTGAAGGGCTCTTTAATGGTATAAATGCATTCGGATGATTTTGTGAAAAGGAAAATGAAGTTTATCCACTCAAAGCAGTTCATGATCAAATCTTTCGATGATCATGCTTCTTACTACCACTTTGATATCTTGGACGAATGCAGTGACTCCGTTTATTGAAAATGAATGAATATTTATTGGACTTTACACCACAACTGGTAGATATACAGGTGTCAAACTGGTGGCCCGGGGGCCAGGTGTGGCCCACCACATCATTTTATGTGGCCCACGATTTTTTGGGCTAAAATACCAAAATCTCAAATTGTCTCCTCTTTCAATAACATTGCAAGCATTTTTTGTTGTTGTTACCAAGCCCCCTTTTTTTTTTTTTACTGGCTTCTGATTTCAAAGCTAGTTACCCAGCAATTTGTAGTGTATATGTCATAATATGAGACGATAATATATTTATATGGGTTCGCAGTCATTTAGTTTGACACCCCTGCTGTAGGCCCTAATTAAAGTATTTCTTTCACTGTTAGGGCTTTTAACAAAACGGTCACACTGTGAGGCAAATGTGCTAACCGGTCGGCCACCGTGCCGCACTTTCCAACATTTTCAAGCTTTTTTTTTTTTCCAGATATATTTATTACAATAACAGCTTACCATCAGTGAAAAGGTGACGTCTTAATGTGCAGACCCCGTGGCCTGAGGCTCAGGAGCAAAAATCCCATTACCCAGGCAAAATTAATATTGTAATTATTGACAAATCTATATATTTTACATTAAGTAGAATAGTCCTTTTTAATTTAAGTTGACAGCTGACTGCATGCTCCACACGTGATAAAATGATAACAAAACATAGGCAGATGGCTTTTTTGGTTCACTGCAGGTGGATAATTCAAACAGATTTGATTCTTCATTTCTTAATTGTATTATATTTAAAATTAAGCTTCAACTAAGCGTTCAAAATGTTTTGTTTCATGCAGGAACCAAATTTTGCGTTCTCCGTAGCAGTCAATTGATTTAATCAACGCCACACACTATAGGTTCTATGTTGCGGTGACGGTCGCTTCCGTGATTGGCACAGGGCGGTTGTAGTTTTCACCTGATTGATCATTTTACACACCTGTTCACCGGCGCAGGAGGTCACTTGCAAAAAAGGTTAGTGAGGCTCTAATATTTTCTGTCGACCGTTCCATAACATTTAGCTGTATCGTGTCGTTGAATCACATTTTGTTACGTTCTGTTCTGATCGCCCTGATGTGAAATAAAAGCCGTAAACTTCGTCTGGACTTGGAAATGACTCCGTTTGAACGCGTTAAGACTTACGAACACACTTTAGCCTCTCGGCAGCTTTGAATTGATAGCAGCCCCCCCCCCCATGCTGTGTAATCCTTACTGTAGATTTCAAAAGGGTCTCGGAGGTTTTGTTCTGTGGGAGACAGTCCAAATAGCTCTTTGGGTATTTAAGGTTGCTGACCCCTGCCCCAAGCTGTTTTAGCTGAATATTAGAAACATCGAACATTTTACACACATTTGTACTGTTTTCAATGTTATTGAGGTCACTACAGGGTGATTGAAAAGTAACACCCTATTTTAAAATACTTCTAATTTACTCATACGTTGTCATATTTTTCTCAATTTTTTGTGTGTATGTTCCATGATTAAGGGAGCAAGTCTATTGGACCAAACCAACGACTTTGGAAGAACTTGAGGGGCGAATACGAGAAGTTATGGCTTCCATCCCACAAGAGTTCCTTGTGAAATCCGCTAATGCTAATGAAACTGATGGCGAATGCTGGCGCCCGTAACCAATTTGAACTAAAACTCCATGCAATCAGAATCAGAATCAGAATCGGAATCGGAATGACCTCCGTCTCTCTTGGTCAGGTCAGCTTTTTATGCTGTTCTGAACAGTTTATTAATCGAATGTTACAAACTTTGCTTGCTGTAAATTGAATAGTGGACATTGGTGAAAGTGAGTACCCGTAAAATTCACGGCATGAACCTCCTTTTCGGCGAAAATACCTGTGGATGTAAACAAAAATGTACCCGAAAAGTTGACTTGAATGAGCAAATCCAAAGTGATATTTGGATTTCTCCCGTCAAAATTGTCTTGTTGTTGACCAGTGTTATCGGTAAATCAGTCAGGTTTTATGGTGATCTGCGTATTTTCTGATGGCTAGAGAGGAAGGGTTGTCAAAAGATGCTAGATTTGTCGCTCACCGCTTTTTGGGGAAAAATAGTCGCGAGAGGGTCGGGGAAAAGTCGCGAACATCGATGAAAAGGCACTGCAATTGAGGTTTCTCAAGCAAGGCAACCCATGATGCGCCATCCTAAAACCAGGTTTTGGGTTGTGCGGAAGGATGAGAGGAGGCTTCTCATGCGTGGCCCCAGCGAAGGATCAGGTGACAAAGCTAGCGAAGAAAGTAGAAGGAGTAGAAAGAAGACTGGAGGCACACAGAGAACGGAGAGAGTCGAAACACATTTATTACAATGCAGGCTTTGCAAGTGCTTTGCAACTTCAACAGAGGAAATGAGCGGGAGTGGCGTGACCGCAGCCCAACACTTTGCGCTGACTGGGTGAGCTGTAACCTACTTCCGAGAGAGACCGGTGCTCTGTCGGGCCTGACCCAGCGGCGCAAAACGAAGAGGGAACATTACAGAGAGGAGTCGAAAGAGGGAGGAGACGAATTGAGAGCTTCTACAGTGTGGTCATATCATTGAGGGCTAGGTCCAGCTCCTCGCTGAGAGCCTTGCCCTTCAGCTTCTGAGCATACACTTCATCTGCAGGAGGACACACACACACACACAATCCAAACAGAAGACAGAGAAATTGAGCGAAAACCCATTTGTAACCAAACGAGCCACTGCTCGCACGAGATATCATACATAATCTTGATGGGATGTATTCAGACACACTGAGCGCATCATGCAACGTTATTGATGAAAGATTCATTTAAAAGATTCAAACCCTCCGGATCATTGTGGAAATCAATGCATTGAACGCATCATCGTGAGACTTGACACCGATTTTATCGGGCCGATATTTGGCATTTTGCGCCGATCCGATCAATGACCGCAAAAGACATTAACTCCGCGTCCACGGTATATTTTAATCCCCCCAAAACGAGTTGATTGAACCACAAGAACATGGGGCGATTGTCAAGGAAAAAGCGGATGGCCGCCAAGACGAGGAAATGCAAAATTGGAGAGGCTGTTAGCAACGATCAATCGCCCCAATCACTGACTTTAGAGACGCTTCGCGCTTTTGCTTTCTCGCCTCTGGTACACATGAAATGATATATTACAGTTAAGTATTCCGACAGTCGGCCACTGGCGAAAACGACTGGCGGAATCCCTCAAAATCGATATAGTGTAGCGACAATCAATCAAAACAAAAATACCTTCCAGATCGTCAATGGTCTTCTCCAGCTTGGCCACAGATCGCTCGGCAAATTCCGCTCGGGTCTCGGCCTGAATTCAGCATAACACCGACACAAACATATGGTTCATATTCTTCATTGATCCCAACGGATACTCGCTAGTTAGCAGTAACAGAATCGCACACACTCAAACAAACGTGAAACAAAAAAGATCTTACCTCTTTAAGTTTGTCAGTAAGAAGTTTAATTTCTTCTTCATATTTGTCCTCCTTCTGTGAGTACTGAAAAATCCCACCGCCCCCCAAAAAATAAAGAATTGTTAATAATTGCCAAAGATTGCAATCAAAAGAAACATCAACATGAGAATTGGGCCGATTCCTTTATTGTTGCTCCTTGGCCTTTGGATTTTAGGAAGACTATTGAACACACGGTACGCATAGAACTAAACGAACCTTTTCGGCCTGAGCCTCCAGTGACTTCAAGTTGTTGGCGACGTTTTTCAATTCTTCCTCGAGGTCGCCTGATTTACTGAGCGATGTCAAACGGGAGGAACGACAAGAGGAGGGCGAGAAGAAGAGCAATTGGAAAAGTAGGAGAGAAAAAAACAAACAATCGATTCATTTGAATGATATGAGTATCGGGGGAAAATGGTCGCTAGCTTTCAATAGTAGGACGTGCGCGACACGGCGGCGTCGAGCGTTGACTCACGCCTCGGCCACCTCGGCACGCTCCTCTGAACGCTCCAGATCGCCTTCGAGAATCACCAGTTTGCGCGCGACCTGCAAGGCGTGCGCGGCACTCACGTCATTGTGGCTTGGCAGGTCGCGGAAAGAGCGAATGTCTCACCTCTTCGTATTTGCGGTCGGCTTCTTCAGCGATATGCTTGGCCTCCTTTAGCTGCATCTCCTGGATCTCCATTTTCTCCTCGTCCTTGCTCGCCCTGTTCTCTATGACCTTCATTCCTCTAGAGGTTAAGGTTATTCATTTCCAATACATTATCTTTCAATTCCTCCATTTACCGTCGCGTGAATTACCGCATTGAAAAATGAAGTTCGAGGGGAACAAACGTCGGCGGGTAAGCGTTTCACCTTTCGCTCTCGTCCGCTGCTTTCTCAGCTTCCTCCAACTTCTGCAGAGCGGTCGCCAGTCTCTCCTGGGCGCGGTCCAACTCCTCTTCCACCAGCTGGATACGTCTGTTCAGAGATGCCACCTCGGCTTCGGCCTGCCGGGGACACGTCACGTGAATAATAATAATAATAAAAAAAAATAATAAAAAAAAAAAGATTCATTCATTTTCGATAGGTGCCTCTCTCATGGTTTTAGCTCCTTCCGCAAATGCACCTCAGATTTGAGATCACGGCCCGATATCAGATATCAATATCAGAAGACGCCAAAATGTTGATTGACAGGCCAGAAAAATTGGGGAAAAATGTCTTTTGGACAGATGAGACAAAACGATTTTTTTGTTTTTTTGCTATCGCTTGCATGAGTGTTTACACCTGCTTATTGACTACATATATATATATATATATAGTTTTAGTGATAGTTTAATCGAACTGACGCCGGGATGTATGTGTGGCCAACAAATTCGACCACCTGACGGCGCCCCTGTTCACAGGGCACATACGCCACATCGAAGATGGCGGACGCGTTCACGTATCAACCCCGCTCGTCACTTCCGGTGTCATTTGGCAGCGTACTTAGTGCCACTATAAGCGCGGTTTTAGCGTAACGAGTCTTATATTTCGACTTAGTGTGACGTGCTTTTTAGTTCACCTTCACTAAGAGGTGAGAGCAATTCACAAAATACCACACGTAACCGTTCGAGAGTTTTCGGTGATTACCGCCTCTCTCGCCTGTCTCTCAAAGTCCGCCTCTCGGAGCAGCAGCTCGGCTCGGTCCTCCGCGTCAAAGGCGACTTGCTGCAGCGTTTGAATTTTCCTGCGCACCGCGTCTATCGACGTGGAAGTCGCCATAGCGCTCGGACACCGCTCAGCAGTGAGCGCCGCTTTCTCCGAGCGTTGTCAAGGTGTTTGTTACCGTGGCAACGTCACGTGCGCCATATTTGATGTGGCAAATGTGCCCGTCAGCGGACATGATGGATGGATGGATGTTTCGGATGAGGTTAGCACGTCACCCCAAACATTTATTTTTCTCATATTTTCATGAAGTTTTACAACTAACAATATATACACAGGAGTACTGTACACTATTCCTTGTAATATGTGTTTTAATGATTTATTTTTTAAACCCTTTTTTTGCGACTGGTTAGCGCATCCGGCTCACAGTTCTGAGGAGCCGGGTTGAAATCCTGACACAAAGGTGAAAACATGTTGCTTTTGTACTGCGGTGCGACCTTTTCTGTACGCGCACATACGATATGCCGTCCACATCGCGTGGCTGTCGGAAGCATTCAGCGAGGACTCGCGCCACCAAGTTGACAAATGGACGCCGTTGCTGTCAATTTTTTGCGACGTCAGCAGAACCTGACCCTGGCGCTTTTATGAACAGTTAAGCCGCAGCTGTTAGCCGAGGGACCGTTCGCAACTTTCCGCTGGAACTGACGACGGTGGTTTGGCACGAGCTTTTTAATCGAGTCGAAAGTCAAAAAGGTCACGGCGGTGTTCAATTCGAGTCGCACGCCTGTTATACGAACTTCGATGGCATCCTTGAACTTACATCCGCTGCCTTTTTCTCAGCCTGTTCGAGCTTCTCCTGGGCGTCCTTCAGCGACTCTGAGTATTTGTCCAGTTCATCTTCCACTCCTTTCAGCTTCTTCTGCAGGCCCAGCAGCTCCTCCTCCAGCTACAGGACACAACAGCATAGCTTAAAACAAAACCACCTCGTAGACCGGCGGCGCCCGGCGGATGCGAGAGCGGGAGGCGGCGCCGCGGCCAATTTCCATCATGTCCGATCGAAGCGGCTCCTCCCGTTCCTTTCAAATGTGCCGCGATCGCAGTGTTGACGGAGGTGGAGCGTTGTCACCGCTTCGGGCTGTGTGCCGACACACGATGAAGGAAATCTGCCCCGCGGGCGACCTCGGTAGCTTGGCTTGCGTCTTGGTGAAATTCACGAAATTGCCGTTAGACCGGCGGTCTAGCCTGCGCCGGCATTTAGACGTGCTACGAGCAGGTGTACATTTAGATCAACGTTTTGCCACGTTGCCAGGACACACCCTCTGCTGCGCCAGAACGATTGGCAAACGTGCAGAAATCACAATCTGCCGCAAATGCGGAGTGATGCGCAAAAGTCACTTTGGTTGCCAATTTTGTCCACCGGAGGGCGCACCGACAACACTTAAATGACATTGATGCGCTCGCGGAGTTTCGGGAGCACGCTAACATAAAACGCTGTGCCATGGTCACACTGTGAAAATACATTTCAAAATTTCAGTCAAAAGCTTCGCTTCAAAAGAGAGGTTGCTTTGTTGTTTTTTTCCCCATGCACTGCCACAACTTACACTGGCATGTATATATTTACAAAGGATGCATGACTGAAATGGTGCAATAGTCAAAATCACAACTCAGGCCTTTGTACAGTATGTGAAATTTGGTTGTTCTCCAAAAACATACACGTTAGCATGTTAGCTAGTTATTTGAAGACACTAAATTGCCAATAGGTGCGAATGACTGCCAATTGTCGCTGGCCTAAACGTGCTCTGCGACCGATCCAGGTTGTACCCGCCCCGGCGTCCTGCAACAGAGTAAAATGGGATAGGCTCCGGCCAAGTCGTGACCCCAAGCGGGATAAGCCTGGAAATGGACGCAAGGACCTAAATAGACATGGCGTCATCAAGAAAGGATTGTATGGCTATTGGGACCGCTCAGAGCCGAGATCCCCCTGAGGACCAATGTTATGCGAAAAGCCGCACGGACGCATTGCTGCTATCTATTTGTAGCTCGGCAGGCGAGGGGGAATATTTTCTGGATATATTTTTGTATTCTCACGCGTGGGTCACCAATAAGGTGGATCTTTTGTTGCTAAAAGTGAAAAAGGAGTGACCCCAATTGCATTTAACCCCGTTTTTTTTTTCTCACAGATGTTCGCGATTTGTAGAGTAAATGCGCTTTTGAAGGTTTATTAAAAAAAAAAAAAAAAAAAAAAGTTTATGGGGAAGCAGCAATGTAGGCTACAGTATATTATATATATATATATAATTTAAGTGTAGTTTATGAGACATTGTGGTCCACGTGCGGCGTTAGCATTTTTGTTTGTTTGTTTGTTTGTTTCATATCTCCTCCCGTGTCAAGTCTTCAAATGCGATGGCAATATGGATGCCACATTGAATCATACAAGTCTGCCCGAACATCGTTTTTCACTCATCCCCTCCCATTCAAATGCATCTAAAAAATGACAATTCATCACTAGAATTGGTCAGCATATTTCTGTGTTGTGTTCTGGAAGAACTTTTCATTTGGAATTGAAACAAAATTGGAATTGGCGAGCCCATTGATACTTCCTGTAAACAGCGATAAAACGACATATTCTCTCTTGAGGTCATACGACACATTTTGATTGAAGCACCAAATGTATTGTTTCTACGGCTGCCCTTTCAAAACTGAAATGACACCTGCAATCAGCTAGAGAGGCAAAAAAAAAAAACACCACAAACCAAAAAAGTCAAACGTTTGTTCCTTTTATGAGAGCGCTTTCAGACAGCTGCAGGATGGCGGCATCCTCACCTGTTTGCACTTGTCCTCTGCCCCTTTCTTGTCCCCCTCGGCCTGCTCCGCCCGGTCTATGGCGTTCTCCTTGTCCAGCTTCAGCATCTGCATTTTCTTCTTGATAGCCTCCATGTTTCCTCCGGTGGTGTCGTACGGCTAGCCGAGCAGAAAGAGGTCAGCGCTGGGAGAGGACGGGAGAGCCCACGAGGTGGAAATCTGGAAGATGGAAACGCAACTGACTGAGCCCCCCGCACTTTTTCCACTGGAGGCCCGCCTGTGGACCTTGCCCATATTTAGGCACTGACAGATGTCCATCCTATGCGTGTGACGCCGGATCCTGTCTGTTCTGCCTCGGGTTATAGATGATTACTTTTTTGGGAACGGTATTGTTATCAGTCACGTGTGTGTAATAGCGGACGTTTTTTCAAACAACCAAATGTGACATATGTAAAAACATATATATTTCTACACGCTATAAACGCACATTTAGTTAGCGAGCTAGCAAATATCAAGGCGAGTTTAAGTTTGGACATTTGATTCCTATATTGGAGTATACTTAACTGCCATTGACGTAAAAAGCTTGTGGCATATTGCTACTCTTTTGTGCAACAAATCCTTTATTGTATGTTCTTAGCAATGTATTGCATCTTTAACACATGTAGTTTGGGTCGTAGTAATAGCTTTGGGATGAATGAAATAGTACACGGGTGGAACTGAACCTTAAAATGGCGGCATAGCTCAGTGTGAAAGGACTCGGCCGGCGGGCTGTAGGACAGCTGCAGATAAAAATATTGACACTGTGGGACTTTCGTGATCGGCGTGAATCCGGCGCGGCGGCCAGCGCGACTGTGCGCCAGCGGTGGTTTAGACCAGTGTGAAGAATTTCAGAGACCAGGACAGCCCGGCGGATCCCGCAGCGGGCGGGCTGCGCCGCTGTGGGTTGGTTTCCAGCCGACTTCATTTGTCGCCATTCAAAGCGACTCCTCTCATTCCCTTTAAACGCGGCGCAATCCGAGTCGTGACGGAGACGTTAGACCAGCAGTCTACCTTGCGCCGGGACTTCGATGTGGTCTGAGCAGGCTTGAACTTAGTCCAACTTTCTGCCACCGAATTGTCACTGTGTCACAGTCGCATCTTCAAGGGCACGCCCTCGCCGCAGCGGAACGCCCAGCTTGGCGCGGACCGCTCTGGCAAATTGGCGAACATACGCAACGAGCCTTGTGCTTAGAATTGTAATCATAATCATTGAACTCTTAGAATTTATGGTTGGTTCATTCTGAACACAGCCACATCCCGTTATAAAAGGGTGTGCACACTACTGCAACCACATGATTTTTTTTTACTTCCACTTCTCAGTGGAAAGTTTTTTTTTTTATTTCTTTTTTTACATCACAGAGACCTCGCATTTGAACAGGGGCGCGTCGACTACTTCCTGTAGATCCACTATATAAGGCATATGCTTCAGAATGTAACCGTAGAATCGGTCTGAATGTGTGAAGAATCGGTCTGAATGTGTGAACACGCACAAGAAAATGGAGGTCGAGAGGTTCCAATGAAAACTGGCTTTATTGCATAGACACAGCCCTTACAGTATACCATCGTGTAGTACTGTTTTACACCAACATTATATTTATACCAGTCACAATGTGAAAGATCGACTTTGTAAAATTACCGATTCCGAAGGAGGCAAATATTCTTTAAACGGTGAATTTGAACGATGCTCTGTTAAATTAAGGAAGTGAATAAGTGCATTGTAGGATAAATGACAGGCATCGGAGAATGTATTGAATTACGTGCTGCGTTCAATATAAAGGCACTTTCAAAAACAAGCATAGGCTGGGAAAAATAGCGATCTAACATTCGGCTCTTAGTAAAGGGAAAACATGACGTAACCTCAAAAAAAAAATATAATATCGCATAGACAGACATCCTCGAACTATAGTACGACAGGGATCCCCTAAACGGTCATTAGTTATGGATCACACTCGATACTTTGGCAAAGGTTCAATGAATCATTTCACACCCGAATACAGTAAATACGAATGGTAAATATAAGGCCCGGTGATTTTGGAATATAAGTCAAGACTAAATACCGTCACTGTTGAATTTCAAAAACTACGTTGGCAAACACGACCGAAAGCCAGATTGCTAAAATCTGCCGCAAATATTCGATCCATCGCAATGTCGCCGCTTTCAATTCCAAACTGTTAACTAATGTTGCAAATATTGTCAACGTTTTTCCCCTCGCATAACGTTTGCATAGAGCTTTCGATATCCAGCACAGAACGTGCTAACCTACAAACTGTCTAAAGTTCGACTTAGGGAGGCGGACTCGGGGTAGGACCTTATAGGGAAGACTTCGGACTTTTTCATGAAGGCACCATGTGGCATGTCCAAAATACGGACATACGTGGAAAATAAAAAGAACGATAAAAGCCAGGCCGATATTTTTGAAAAGTATATAACCATACCGTACATATCAAAAAGCATAGATACCTTGTAAGGACTTCAGGCATATACATCTATTTGTGTGTTGTACCACATTTCACTTTGACGATGACTTAATTACAGGGACAAATTCAGAATCGTCGAATGTTTCCCGCTCTGTCTTCCGACACGTAGCCGAGCGAAGGTCCCGAGCATTCCACGGATCAGCGTTGCGCTACCGACGGACTCTCTCACTGCTCCTGACCGTCTTCCCGCAGCTCGGAGGGGAGAAACTTGTACTGCTGCTGCCTGATCGTGGCCAGCCTCTTCCTGGCCTCGTCCAGCTCCCGTTCTTTGCGAAGCATCTCCTCTTGTGCGGCGATGATCTGCAACGAAACCCTCATTATTCGACCGAAACTGCTTTCTCACCGCAGCCCGAAGGCGCTGCATATACCCGCTTAGCAAAGTATGAGTTAAAAGGTGCCATATTTTTTCCAAACCAACTTTTTCCAGTATTTGCCATGTAATATTGGCTCTACGGCGCCTCAGTAAACGTGGAATATGAATGAAAATCATCCACGCGTTCCTGAGTTCCAGACGGTTTTCCGCCGAGGGCCCTGGAACTAGGTCATCGTCACTAGCGACGATCTCCGCCGACCTCTGCGCTCCCGAGCCAGCGTGTCAACATAAGACACACGTGTGCGCTCACAAGTGGGTCTTCTGCACGGAGGTAACCAATCAGAGGAAAGGGGGCAGTCTTAGCCAAATATGGACAAAGCGGATACAAAACTGGGTCAAACAGAAGTAAAGTAGCTGTCAGAGGGAACTTTTCTGGAAAGAACCTATTTGGTTCATATGGTGTCAACCGTGTGTGGCGGCAACCAGGTGAGTACAAAGACAAGTGTGTCTCACCTAGAGTCAAACATGGTGGCGGAGGAGTGCCATGGTCTGGGGAGCTAGTTCATAGAGAGAACCGCAAAGTCCAACATGTTCTGGGACATAGAGAAGCCGAGCATGATTCGCTCCCTTCGGAAACGTGCTCAAGATTATGAGTGTAAAGTTGCTGGACTGGCCTAGCGTGTCTCCAGACCTTAACTGTGGGGCATCCTCAAAGGTGGAAGAACACAAGGTGGCGAACATCAACATCATCATTGCGGAGTGGAAGAGTAGCTGTGGCGCCGTTGGTAGAGCGGGACCCCCACTGACTGAAGGGTCAGCGGTTTGAATCCTGATTCCGAGTGTCCGCTGGTGAAGTGTCCTTGGGTAAGACATCCATCCATTGTTTTTTTCCCCAGCTTGAGCAGGGAAGCCCTGACTTCGCTCTCCCCAGCCACTTCGTCCAGCTCTTGCTGGGGTGATCCGGAGGCGTCGCCGGGCCAAGTGGGAGATGTAGTCTCTCCGGCGAGTCCTGGGTTTGTCCCTGGGACCTCGGCCTTGTGCTACATGCCCGGAACACCTCATCGGGGAGGCGACCAGGAGGCATCCTAACCAGATGCCCGAGCCCCCTCGTCAGGCAAGACACTGAACCCTAAATTGCCTCCAGGTCGCCATTGTAAATGAGAAACTGTTCTCCATTGCCTCACCTGATTAAACAAGGGAAATTATTTGATTGAAGAGGATTCCACGTGCAACCTGTGAAACTGGTGAACGCCACGCTCAAGAGGATTAAGGCAGTGCCGCAAAATAATCGTTGCCACAAAAAATATTGATATTTTACAAATTCGAGAAAAATTGAGAAGCAAAGTCTGGAAAAGGTTACAAAGCCAATTGCAAGTCCGTGGCGGACTGTCGCCTGTCCACGCCTACTGTACGTTGTATCATGAACTTGAGGGGCTTCAATGCCTCCAGGTACATCTTCAACTCACCTGAGCGATACCTCCCACCATCTTGCTTTTGACCACCACCGCTTGGTCATCCTGAGCATCAAACGCCGCCTTCTGCGCCGCCTTCACCAGGTTATCCGAAGCTCTCTTCACAGCGTTCCCAGCAGCCTGCAGAGACACGGACACCGGTTGAGAACATGTGAAGAACGCTTGAACAACTTTTATCGAAGGCCATGAATCTATTTGGATGACATATTTCCAGCGGAACGACTGAACCCATTTGGCGCAGCAGACGCACTTCTTTGTCCCTTGCGAGCGGCAACTCCTTAAAGGGAAACGAAGCAACCGCGAGTGCTCTGATACTTGAAAACCATAAATCCTTTTTTTTTTTTTTTGGGTGGTGGTGCCTGGGAATTGCTGTAAAAGGAAACGTGTGGGCTGATGTATCGCACTCAGAGCCAAACATCTCTCCGACGGGTCCGAGAAGAGGAGCTTTCTCCTTTTGCGGCTCTGTGGGCCCGGAGGAGACGCCGCGCGAGCAGCCGATGACACGGTCACAAACACGTTATAGAATCGTTTAACTTAACAGTTTAACTTCGGTCGGAATGTTACCGCGAACCAGACCCTGACGCACAACGTAAGACTGCGACGCTCCTTTCGGCAGCTGCGGACTGAGGCTATTGGCTAGCCTGGGATAGTCGCAGTCCGACGATAAATCGGATGTCTAAAGATTGACGTACGAGTTTCATTTGTTCTGTGACCCACACGCATTAGCGGCCAATCATATTGCAGCGGGGTACGTGGTGCCGAGAACTCGGGCGGGATTCATAATAGCGTCTCAACTCCCCTCTCAATTCTCCATTCGCGATCGCTTGGCAATCGACTACGATCATTCCAAAAGCCACACTCACATCGGGGTGATTCCCGCGCAACCCTGACGCCCACTCGCTTGCCACGCTGCGCTGGACTCATCCATGTTTCTCACAAATACATTATTTTTTATAAACAGAAGAAGAAAAAATAAACCATTCATGTCGAACGTTTGGCATGACGTTTTTTTGGAAGATCAGCTTTCAAAAGAACCATTGGAAAGAGCGAAGAGATGAAATGCTCATAGTGTAATCATAGGTCAGGGCTAATGTTTCCAGTTCTGGGTGCCATTGGTTGTCCGGCGGATTGTTTCCGAGCCCCCCCCCCCGCCCCCCCGGACATAAATGTATGGGAATTACTGTGGCGGCAGCTGCAGGCCCAGAAGAGGAGGGGATAAGCCTCTGCTGATTGGATAGGAGAACACGAGCTGGCTGGGACTGGCTGATATGCTCGTCGCTAAAATACACACAGTCCTAAATATAGTATATCGAGGTGTTTCTTATGACATCAGATTTGATGGAAATAGCCCAAAGTTGGAGTTTGACAGCGACCCCGTAATTTAGGAGTTCCTCGAGCTGTCGCGAAGCCAATTCTTTTTGCCTTGACTTACAAGCAATGACTTGAGTTACGAGCAGATCCTTCAAGGCGCCAGTAACGTGGGGAAAAAAAACAAAAAAAAAACGTTTAGTGGAATCGCAGTTGTTCGAAGATGCTAATAGCGTTCACACCTATGCCCGGGAAGCCCAATCGAAGACGTCGTGTGAGGTCACGTGACCTTCTTTTGTCGTTTGATCGGTGAACTACACTTAAACGTCGCTGGCGCTTAAATTAGATCGGCGCAAACAGCGCCCGATGCGGAAGTCGAAGTCATCGTCTCGCGCACGAAATAGTTGACATGGAAGCAATCGCTGATAAATAAAATGTGCGATTTCGTAAATGACAAACCAACAGCTTCTTCCCTCTTGCCATGAAATTGCGAGAAGCTAAGTGACTCTCGGTAGTTTATTTTGATGCTTTTATGTCTCCAAAGTATCTTTTTGTCCGAATGGCTATTGTCGTACGTGAGCGGCTCCAACTACCGGGCGACAAATTCCTCGTGTGTTTTTGACATACTTGCATACATATATCCATTCGCACTCACATTCACATCGATTCAAAACAAATGAATAGTGTTAGGAATGTGCTCATGGCTTTACGATATAAATGGGCATGAAAATAAATCCTTTTTAACTTAATGTCTGGCTGAACTATTGCGCAATACTCCAGTGCATTTAAATACTGGTAGACTTCCTACAGATGACTTCTCTACTGGGCACAGGTTTTTCTAGAGAGGGAAAAAGGAAAACAATCGCAATGTCCTTTTTCTAACATCGTATACAGTACACATTGGCGTGCTGTGCTAACCTGAAGCCTCTTCATGGTCTGGGAGTCTTGGTCAGCCTTGACCTTGCAGGCCACGAGCAGCTGAGCAGTGGAGGCTGCCACCTGCTTGGCGGAAGATATGAGCTTCTCCTCACTCGCGTGCCCCTGAACCGCCGAGTTGGCAGCCTCGCAGAGATTGTTGGTGGCTGCGGCTACCATTCGAGCCTAAGGAGTCAAAAGCGTTGACATGTTGTATAGTTGGCGAGGATAATCTGTGGTCAAGTATTTGACGCTGGACGCGGGGAGACTCACGGCAGAAATCAGACCCTGAGACCACTGGCCATCGTCTACTGCATTGGCTGGAATGGCTCCCACCTGGAAACATGTAAAAGGCTCACAATGTCACGTAGTTATTCCGTTTCCATGCATGTTGCTGGGCAATGATTGACTAACCAATCCTAGTGAGTTATTATGAAGATAAAAGTCACGGAAAACAACGCATGCGTGTCTATTTTGCACGACACACAAAAAAAAAAAAATGTATATAGGTGGCTTTCCTGCTAAATAACAGAAATGATTGGAAAAACTGGACAAGACACGCTGGAGATGCTTGGTGTCAATGTGCAACCCTTTGGAATTTCGTACATGTCGGCACAAAGTGGAAATAAAATGGAGTCTGATTTTCATTTCATTCAAAAGAATAAACAAA
This sequence comes from Phyllopteryx taeniolatus, assembly GCF_024500385.1. NCBI lineage: Eukaryota > Metazoa > Chordata > Actinopteri > Syngnathiformes > Syngnathidae > Phyllopteryx > Phyllopteryx taeniolatus. The sequence continues at coordinate 22,137,508 of NC_084516.1, forward strand.
CAAAGAGTCTGCTTCAACTAATACCACACCCACACTTACAGGTTTTCGAATTTGCATCGCAAATAACGTGAACATTCAGACGTGCGGATTGATCAGGAGGGATTTTGGATTCGTGGGATGTCTGGTGTGAACAGCATCTCGATTGGGTTGAGGTCAGGCCTTCAGAACATGCACGTGTATTTTCTTCTTCTGAAGCTATTTGCTTCTGTGTTTTGGATCATTGTCCTGTTGCGACACCCATCCCTTTTTTCTGAGCGTCAACTTGTTTGGCCAGATGGCCTCAAGTTCTTCTGCAAAGTACCTTCATAAATGCCCACGGACACGTGCAAGTGAACTGGCAATAGCGTCAAATACTTTTTCTTCCTTTTCCTCCAGACAAAGAAGTAAGCAGTATTCACGACAATGTTCGGTATTGTTATCGTTCGGGGCCTCGTAGCTGAGTGTTCCTTTGCGGAAGGTTGCGTGTGTTAGGGTGAGCCGTACCTTCCCTTGAGCCACCAGCTCCCTCTGTGCCGCGGAAGCAGCTTTAACCAGGGCACTGGTGGCGGCGGCGATGGACTTGGCCGCCTCGAGAATTTGTTCCTCAAAGTTCAAGCTCTCGTCTGCCTCCTGTTTAAGGAGAGGGACACCGACAGTCAATAAACGGAATGCGCAACCGGAGTGACGAGCTGTGAAGCAGTTAAAACGCAAAAAGGGGGTGGGGGGGGGAAAGTTAACGACTCGACAACAGGGGTCAAGAATAACAAGAAAAGAGATATACAATCTAGATCATGGAGAGATGCCATGTACTGTACATACTGCTGCTATATATATATATATATCTCAATGAAGACCTTGGGTTTGGTCCTGGGTCTCAGCTGCTCCAGTTTCTTGGCAGCTGCTTCAATAGCTGCTGCTGCGCCAAGCAGCTCATTCTCAGCGATGACAGTGGGATCCTCAGGATCCACCCATTCGGTGCCTGCAACACACTTTGGATGTTTGCCGGCACATGGCACTTCCCGAAGATGCATTTTATTACGCTATAATAACGGACACGGCATGAGTCGTATGACCAAATAGACAGGACGCTGGAAGAGGGTTCCACGTTGAAATCCGACATATTTGACCATATTAGCATTGCGGCGGGCACAATACCTTTCATGGCCTCTGCCGCCTGGATCAACTCGGTCACAGAGCCTGCAACCCTCTTGGAGTAGCTGGCCAACTGCTGCTTCATATCGTGAGACGGCTTCTGGATAACCTGAAAGAGGGAGGGAACAAACAAGATTCTATTTAACATATTTAACACATAACCCCCCCCCCCCCCCCACACACACACACTTTATAGGCTACATTTCATTTTCTAAGAAATGCTAAACATGACCAAACCAAACTCCCCCCCCCCCCCCCATTAATGTGACATGAACAACTCAAGTGAAAGAAATATTTTCGAGAGGGGAAGTAGAAATAAACAACTGAGTTCACGTGGTGGCACAAGTGTGCACACCCTCTTATAGCTGGCTGTGTTCACAATGAACCAATCACATTCAAACTCATGTTAAACGGGAGTCAGCGCACATCTGCCACCATTTCAAATGCCTTTGATTAAGCCCCCCCCCAAAAAAGTTCAGATGTTCTAGTAGGCTTTTGCTGACACTTTTTTTTTTTTTTGGGAGGGGGGGACGGGGCACGGCAGCATTCATGACAGCATTTAGTCAAGTTTTCATCGACCACACCTTCCACATGAGAATATACCATAAGAGGCCCATTTCCATAATTCGGTCAGGGTAGCCATACTTGGATTTGACTTTCATTTGGTGTCCTCAAACTGTCCGACGTAGACATGCTATTACTATTCAGGTTGGAGAAATGTCTGACAGCTGCAAAGTATTAACTCGGCTCAGCCACTACCCCGGCTCAGGTTTATTCAGATGACAAGATAGCGGTGAGGACGCAATAGTACAGGAACGCATGCAACACGCCAAACCAGTGCAAACGCCAGGACAGGCTCCCACTCTGGTAAAAACGATCCCCTGCGAGCACCTCTGTTGTTTGCGCTTCAAAAGTCGCACGCAGAAATTTGTAACGCCCACGTCAGACAACTTCATGCGTGAATCGTTTAAGAATTCTCTCAAAAGACGTGAGGATAATGGTGCGTTCGGGGAAGATGTGGAAAAGCGCCACGTGCTCCCGACACGACATGCACGACATTTTTTTTTAACCGTCGAAACGAAAAAGCCAAATTGAACTGACTCAAATATCTTGCATATAACATACTGACGACAAGCTCACCTTGATATAACTAAGCATTCGGAAGCTTCTTCAACTTTGTTAGAACAGACATATTTGCTCGTGCGTCATGTATGTATCGCGTGTTCACTGAAAAGCAACAAGTGGCTTTCAAATGCCATGAAAAACATTCATGACTTGGAGATACGGTGCCTAACAAAATGTATTACAACAGCAATATCATATATCGTCATATCATCCCTGTTGCTACCGCGTCCGTTCGACGCCATCGTCGGCATTTGACGTCTTAGTTCAACCGGTGGCAGACGTGCTAATTGTGCCGTCACTTCACGGAGCACATCTCCCGAGTTTCAAAATGTCAAGGGAGAGGCCCAGTTTCTCTGCCGCTTTTAAGAAGAAAGCGATGACCGTGCATTGCCGTGTTTCCCCGAGGTTGACAATTGAGCTGCGGTGTTTGACCTGCTCCAACAAAGGTTGATGAACTGTGCTTATCATATCATTTCCAGTTATCTGCCGACAAAGCTGACAAAATATGAACGCGAGTGTTTCGGAATGGGTTTTTTTTTTTCTTTTTTCGAAACGCAAATATTTCCTGTTAAAAAAGGAGAGAAAGTATGAGATTTATTGCCAGTAGAATTCGGCTGTCACAGCTCACTCCCTCGTACTGCACATTAGTTGAGTTAAACTCCCGGTCCCTGTCTAGAAGCCGGAACGCTCTGACATCGGCAAACATGCTGTTAACGGGCATGTGGTGGTATGAACACAGATGATTCCACCCGATGCAGCTCACACTTATGCTATTATTCGTGTCGCGTACTCACCGGCTTTGCACAGATATCAACGAAGTTTAATTTCAATGAACATTTACAGAGTGTGTGTGTGTGTGTGTGGGGGGGGGGCGGGGAGGGGGGGAGATAGAAAGACAGGTTTATTAAAACTTATGAGCTTCAGCAAGACAAAAAATGCGTGTGTAACGTGTGCAATAATTCCGGAGACGTGACGGCGTGTTACGAAGACATCGGGGAACGTTTTGGGGCTCATTAGCAGTCTAGACCTCGAATCATATTGGAATCAAGGCACCGGTTTCCCATCGCTACTTACCACCAGTACGTGCTCCAGGAGTCCCAGGTATCCAGTTGCACATTCGTTGCCATAGCGCAGGGCTCTCATGCGGACCTCCGTATTCACCTCTGCATGGTAGGCAGCTTGCTAAAAGGGAAAATCAAAAGAATTGTTTTTTTTTTAATATGTCCTGTCCTGGACGGACACGCGGCAACTGACCAGCAGAACAAGATGAGAGAGGACAGAAAATGGCAGGACAGGTTGTGCGAAAGGAGCAAGGCAGCGCTACTGACGTGTGCTGCAGTCGGATGCTTTTAGTGTCGAAACACCTGCGACTTGACACCTTAACCTCACCCGTGTCATTATTCGTGGGACGAGCACAAGCAATTCATTGAGTGTCTCACGCTTCAATGATCACCTGTATGAATTTCCCAATTACCTTGCAAGAGTGCAGCATGTCAGCAATGGCCCTCCTGCTGAGGTTGGCAGTGGCAATGATGTCCTCCTGGCGACAAGAGTTCCCGGCGGCCACTGCCTTAGCCGTTGCCATAGTGATCCCTTTAGTCATTCGAATGAACTCCTCAGGCGTGGTCGTCTTTGCCGGTGGGTCTGAGCTACTGAATATCTAGGTTATTCATTCAACAAATAGGCTCAAATTAGTACGGACCCTAACAAGTACATTTGTGGAGGATCGTGGGAGATTGTTCGCAATCACGCAACTATGTACGATGAGCGTGCCGTGCAAGTTGTACAACAAGGTCAGCTCAAATGAATCGATCGATCGTCTTGACATTGACGATCGACGACGCCGATCAAATTTGTTCAGATGTCTATTGCGTGTGATAAAACTGTGACCCGTGCCGGCTCGAATGAAATTCCAATCCCAAAAAATCGTCACTGCTCTGGATGATTTCTTCTGCACACTGGCCAAATACAATTTCCATGTTTAAAAGCGTCAGTACTAACAGCCAGCTCCTGTCTGATGTGCTCGATCGTGGCCTCCAAAGCTCTCGTCCCCTTTGTGGCTTCATCCTCGACAGCCTTCACCGTCTTCAGGAGCGACGTGACGTTAGTCACCATCACCTGTTGCAGACAAACATTATACGGGTTATAAGGGCAGAAAGAAAATGCCAGTCACCAAATATCTCTTAATTTCATTCCAATTAACACAAGTCCCACATCTTGCCAGCGAGGCAATCGATCTTCTGTCCGGATTAAGTTGAGGGCCGCCATTTATTGAGATCCCAAACAGCGAGACCGAAAAGAAAAGACAGTTTTGCGCGTGAGGTAGCGCTGACATTTGGGGAGAGCACCCAAAGTGCAAAATGAGGTTTGAAGTGATGGAACTGGAAGCGAAAGTGGAAGAGACCAACAAACATATTATACTGACAAAAACCTTTAGTAAATCAGGCCCTGAGTGGGTAAAAATCGATATCTATCTATATATATATATATATATATATATATATATTTTTTTTTTTTAGCATACACGTTCACGTGCCTCGTAGCACATTACAACATAAACATAAACATAAAAGAGGACAATATCCACTTCAACATTAATGACTGAGCAGATTTCTGTTTTGTTTTGACCTTCGCAGAATTCTTAAGCTGGAGCATGCTGGGGTCATCATGAGGTTTGCCTGCAGCTGCCTTGGTGCTGCTGATCAGGTTGCCCAGAGCTTTGGCCACATCTTTCACCGCGTTGATGAGGACCACCTGTGGAGTGAACAAAAAAGTGTTTCATATGTGCTTTATATAAAATAAAAAAAATAAAAAAAAAAAATAATAATAATAACGGATTGGATTGGAGTTGCATGCGCACACCTGGGTCTCTGGATCTTCAGAACCAAGGCTGGCAGCTCCCAGTTTGACCACATCAGCCAGTTTGGTAATGGTGCACACAGAAGACTGGGCAGCCTGAGCCAGTTTCTCTTGACTGGCTCCGGCACCAGATACTAACAGCTTGGTGTCCTCCACTAGAGCCTTGGCTGTCTTCAGGATGTATTCTCTACGCACAGGAAAGTCAAAAAGTCACTCGTATGAAAGACGAGAGACAGAGAGAGAGAGAGAGAGAGAGAGAGAGACACTGACATCTACAGAAGAAGAAGAGAAGCTCTTTGTGTCTACGTGTCGTTAGAAAGCCTGATATTTTCCCTTTAAATGGTGCCGTTCGTGTCGACTCTTGTTTTGAGCCTCGCTCTGCCGCAATGTCCGCTGCAACCGTTGCGCCGCCACGTTCGACTGATCTGGAAAACCGAGCTGCGACATTGTTTGGAATTAGTCCCATCTGCGAGATCAAAGGGGCCAAGTTCCGACCATTGTTGAGTCGTATCGCGATTTGAGGTTGCTGAAAGTTCTTGAGCGAAAACCGAAAACGGACACTGGAAAAACCCGAGGCCGAAAACCGAAAGCCGAAACGCCCGGAGACATTTTCGATCAAACTGCATTTGTAAGCACTTTTCATACAAAAAAAAAAGAAAAGGCAACACAAAGCACTTATACATTCATACAAATATAAAAATTAAATAATTCCCACCAATTATTAATGATAAAGGTATGCCAATAATTAGTAAAATTGCATTTATGGCTATGACTGCAGAGCTGCCAACCTATACAAATTCCCTTTCAGAACAATTTGTCTGAATTTCCATTTTTTCGTGAATATGTCTAGAACATTACCGTGGGACAATTATTGCACTATGTTATGTAATAGGACAAAAAAAACAAAAACAAAATCTGCATACTGTTTAATTTCACAACGTAATCATTACTCTGTCATCGTTAATAAATGACGGCTTTCATATTTGTTGAATTATTTATTGCATCAGCCTGCTATTTTTGCATTTCCTGCATCCACCATTGCTGCCGAAATGATGCAAATGTTCCCATTGTGCGACTAATAAAGGTGATATTATAAAGATGGATTATATGAATGTACTTTTAAATCGTAGGTTGATTTTTTTTCCCCAAGCGACATCGCAGCGATGACGTACTCGTTCGTTTCCGGCGGCCCTTATGTTTACGTAATAATTTGAGTGCTATTTCGCTCTTCAAAGTTTGCTCATCTCCGCTACACGATCACTTATTTTGGCATTTTGCGACTTGGTGTGCTAGCTTAGCGGTTAGCGTGGCGGTCGCCTTTCTCGCTGGCCTTCGCTATTACGACACTTGCCTACAAGTGTAGTTACATTCGAAAACGCATTGCCGGTTTCTGACGGCCAACGGTTAGCAAGTCCATTCAAAATATCTGCTGGATTTCTTTCGACTTTAAAGGTCGTGGAAAACAACCAAGCAGGAAAAAAATTTATAAACTCAGATATTAAGTACGTCTGTAGTGAAAAGTACCTGTGGTCTGCAAAGGTCTCCGCATTCTCTCGGTTTAGTGTCCCAGCAGTGGCAAACATGATGGTGGTGTCAAGGTCGGCAATGATCCCAGACACAGCGCTGGCTGCGGTGATGCAGGCCTGGGTGCCGCGGTTGCCTGCCTGGAGGGCCGCCAGCACGTGCGAGACCTACAAGAGGACCCCGGACTGTGACAGGAATCTGATGACACTTAGTCCCCCCCCCCCCCCCCCCCCCAAAAAAAAAGATTTGCCTTTCAAGTTCAACTTCAAGATGAACCTATACAAGCTCTCGGTTAACTGGTGAGAAGTCCACTCGGTAAAGCACAAAATGCCATTTTCATCTGCATCTCATTTTTTTTTTTTTTTTTTTTTTTCCTGAATATTGTGAGAACAAAAGCTAATACAAGCCAAACTGACCTTCTCTGAGACTTTGCGAGCACTTTCGATCAGCTCCTTCTTGGTGAATGAATCGTTGGGGCTGCACTGCAGAGCTCCACCTTTGGTCACCAGACCGGTGCAGCTGAAACCCAGTTCGCCCACCTGCTTCTTTATATGACAACCGATCTGGAAGAAACAGAGTGAAAACTGATCAAAGTGCTGCACACGTACAGGAATTGCACGCGGCAATAGAAAAGACGACAGCCGATTAGATTTACCTCATCATTCTCAGCAGTAATCGCTGCATATTTTGCCTCAATTGCCAGATTTCCAAACTCATTAGTCAGCTCGTTGGCCAATCCGCCGAGGTCATCAGGGTTGGTGTTAGACTTGGTCACCTTTAAAAAAAAAAGAAAAAAAAAAAGATCAGACTTATGTAGATGTAGCAGCCAAGTTTTAATATTAAGCAAATAACAAACATTTCATATTTCTTAATATTAGACAATGAGATGAAAATTACAAATGGATTTCCTATCAGTAAATCACGGAGGGCGGCACGGTGGACGAGTGGTTAGCACATCAGCCTCACGGTTCTCAGGACCGGGGTTCAATCCGGTTTCCTCCCACATCCCCAAAACACGCACGGTAGGTTAATTGAAGACTCTACATTGCCCGTAGGTGAGAATGTGAGTGCGAACGGTTGTTAAGTTAACACTATTAGTTACATGTTCACACATAGCCTTACCATCTCCTGCACGGTAACAGCGATGGCCTTGGCCGTCTTCACCATTGTCGTCTGGTAGTCCACAAAGGTGCCCTCCGGTTCGAGTGCGGGTGCATCTTCCATCTTATTGATGGCGTCGTTGATGGAGTCCACCATGCCGCCCACAGCCCCCGCCGCGCTGGCTGCCTCTGCCAGAGTGGCCCCCAAATCGTCGACTGCTTCTTTCATCATCTGGACTGACTCCTCCAGAGCCTCCTGCATGTGTGCTGCCTGGAAAAGAAATTCATACTGGACTTCATGATGCTTAAATTGCACCTGAGCTACAACATTGACAATCCATAGAAACCGCTTCCAGTTCTTACATCATGGATTTAAAAACATTTAAGGTCATTCTGCGACAAATTCCAGACGACCCAAAAGCCCTTCTGCCGATTTCTGTCCTAACTTTTGGAAGGTCCTGAGAACGCAACAATTTAACGCACGATTTAACCCACAAGCCACAGTGAGAGTTTCATGAAATAAATTCAAAAATACCAACCTAGCCCGACGTTCAGTAAAGCTCACGCACGTAACAATATGGACCACATCCTAGTAAAGAGCAATGCTTAGCTTGATTTTCTACAATCCGCTTAGGTAGTTTTTTTTTTTGTTTTTTTTGCAACCCATAGTTAAAAGAGCACTGCAAAGAATTCTGTGAAGCAAGCAGCAGAAAGCACCATGATGCTTTGCGCTACCTACAACGCCGAGGAGGCAGAGTGCCTAATGGTTTAGCCAGTACATCACCCGTCTTTCACACAATCGAATGGGATCACTTTCATGTCCCTTAAGCAGAGCATGCCTGCCTTTTAAAGGCATGTGCTAATGTAGAGTGTGTGGATAGCGTCCTCAAGTGGACAAATGCCTCCATCGCTCTGAAGTATCACACATGGAATTGCATATGCAGTGGGCCGAAAAAGTATTTAGTCAGCCACCAATTTTGCAAGTTCTCCCACTTAAAAAGATGAGAGAGGCCTGTAATTTAATTTAAATAACTATTTGGTCACCTACAAACAAGCAAGATTTCTGGCTCTCACAGACCTGCAACTTCTTCTTTAAGAGGCTCCTCTGTCCTCCACTCGTTACCTGTATTAATGGCACCTGTTTGAACTCGTTATCAGTATAAAAGACACCTGTCCACGACCTCAAACAGTCCCACTGCAAACTCCACTATGGCCGAGACCAAAGAGCTGTCAAAGGACACCAGAAACAAAATTGTAGACCTGCACCAGGCTGGGAAGACGGACTCTGAAATAGGTAAGCAGCTTGGTGTGAAGAAATCAACTGTGGGAGCAATTATTAGAAAATGGAAGACATACAAGACCACTGATAAGCTCCTTTGAACTGGGGCTCCATGCAAGATCTCACCCTGTGGGGTCAAAATGATCACAAGAACAGTGAGCAAAAATCCCAGAACTACACGAGGGGACCTAGCGAATGACCTGCAGAGAGCTGGGACCAAAGTAACAAAGGCTACCATCAGTAACACACTACAGTGCCAGGGACTCAAATCCTGCAGTGCCAGACGTGTCCCCCTGCTTAAGCCAGTACATGTCCAGGCATGTCTGAAGTTTGCTAGAGCGCATTTGGAAGATCCAGAAGAGGATTGGGAGAATGCCATATAGTCAGATGAAACCAAAATAGAACTTTTTGATCCAAACTCAACTTATCGTGTTTGGAGGAGAGATAATGCTGAGTTGCAGCCAAAGAACACCATACCTACTGTGAAGTATGGGGGTGGAAACATGCTTTGGGGCTGTTTGTCCTCCAAAGGGACCAGGACGACTGAACCGTGGAAAGGAAAGAATGAATGGGGTTATGTATAGTGAGATTATGAGTGAAAACCTCCTTCCATCAGCAAGGGCATTGAAGATGAAACGTGGCTGGGTCTTTCAGCACGACAATGATCCCAAACACACCGCCCGGGGCGGGCTACGAAGGAGCGGCTTCGTAAGAAGCATTTCAAGGTCCCGGAGTGGCCTAGCCAGTCTCCAGATCTCAACCCCATCGACAATCTTTGGAGGGAGTTGAAAGTCTGTGTTGCCCAGCGACAGCCCCAAAACTTCACTGCTCGAGAGATCTGCACGCAGGAATGGGCCAACATACCAGCAACAGTGTGAAAACCTTCTAAAGACTTATAGAAAACGTTTGACCTCTGTCATATAACAAATGACTGAGATGAACTTTTGTTACTGACCAAATACTTCTTTTCCACCATCATTTGGTAATGAATTCTTTCAAAATCAGACAATGTGATTTTCTGGAGGGTTTTTCTTCTCGTTTTGTCTCTCACAGGTGAGGTACACCTATGAGGAAAATTACACGCCTCTCTCATCTTTTCAAGTGGGACAACTTGCACTACTGGTGGCTGACTAAATACGTTTTTGCCCCACTGTATGAAACTTTAACATGTATATAAATAATATTGATATAGTGTGTTTTACAACAACTTTTTTACAATAACAGTAAAAAAAAAAAAAAAAAAAGTACCTTGGGGTTTCCTCCAGCTTCCTTGGCAGTGTAGAGCATCTGCAGGGCTGACTCTGTGAGAGTTTTAGTTTGGTCTAAGACAGCCATCTGCTGCTGGCTGCTCAGAATCTTCGACGCCGTGCCGATAGCGGCCATGATGAGGGGCTCAAAGTAACTGACCATTTGAGATACCTGCGGAGTGAGCGAGAGCAATACATCAACAAGATCAAAACACAACTCCCAGAAGGATAAGTGCGCAGGGCGCAAAAACACTACGCGCTGAGATCCATCGTCTGACCTTGTGGCCGAGCTGGGAAGCCTCAGAGCGGGCAGCCACGGCGACTGGTTCTATCAAATTGCTAATCTCATGGACCGAGGCAGCCATCTGCTCATGGAGGGCCTTCAACACGCAAAACATACGGAGCGTTTATGACGAGCCGTCACAGACGCAGTAGGTCATCCGATCCGCAGCCAAGATACGCTTGGCGTTTACCTCCATGGAGATATCTTCTCGGGGTGTTAATTGCTGGCTGATGGCAGCAAGGGAAGCATGGTCGACCTCACGGATGCAGCCGTTCAGAACCTCGATAGCATCGTCGCACTCCCTCTGGCCAGGAGCCTTTTCTCTGTTGCAATTAATCAAGATGGAACATTTGGATTATTAGAGGAGACGAGAGTGTATTCGGTATATAACAAAAAGTTGCCTTGGCCTCAACGTTCAGTCATTTTATGTTCTCATAGATAATTTAATCATTTGGTTGTTTGTTTCTATGTGCCCTGCGATTGGCTGGCGACCAGTTCGGGGCGTGCCTTGAGTCAGCCGAGTCAGATGCTAAGAGCTGAACTACTGTATTAGTGGACGATGTTACCTCATGTTGGTTATAAGTTTCTTGATGGAGTCGGATACAGTTCTTGAGTGTCCAGCGAGCACAGACCACTTGGGGGGGTCTTTGGGGTTGACGGCCAAAGAGCGCGCAGTCTGGATCAGGCCAGTCGAACTTTCCAGCATTGTCTTTGCTGCCGCGACAATGGGCTCCATGGCTGCATGACCCTGAGGTGAGATAATGACAAGTTACAAATGCTAACTGTCAGTACTTTTTTGCGAATTGGGTTTGGAGCGGGGGTCTCCTAAAGCTCGCCTTTTCAGCTTCTCACCTCAAGGTCCAACTTAGGAATTGAGTGTCCGAAGAATCAAATTGTACACAAATGTAATATGCTTTCTCGCAACGTCAACACATACAGTAGGTATGAACTAAAACACATCATCATTTAAATTCATTACAATACACATGAATCAAAAAGGCGTTTGCTAAGAAACGTGTGTGTGATTATTAAAATCGCTTACGCTATTGTACGTTAAATCCATGTAAAATTCGATGTTATTGAGCGAACGTACCTCGGGACTGATCTGAGCTGGAATGCTAGCAAATTCTGGATTGGAGGCAAAGGCCGTTAGGTTGTCCACTGCTTCGATCAGGGGACCAGTTGCAGCCTTACACCGTTCTCTGTTCTCCTGATTGAAGGCTCCATCCAAAGCCTAAACAGAAATAATGAGTAGACCGTGTGCACGCTCGGGGCATTGAATCGATTTCTATTTATTGGGCAATTAACGCGATAAAACGTATAACTCTACCACGAACCTTAATCGACTTCACGAGGTTAGCAGTCGTGTTGGCCACCTCTTTAGCTGACTGGACAAACTGCCTCTTGGCAACGGGGTTGGGAGTTTTGGAGGAAGCCAGGCGGCAAGCGTTACATAGCGCAGAGGTGTGCTTGGCGACAATGGTGGCTGCAGAGAGCACCTAAGGGGATAGTGAGAGGAAATCCATTACGCACGTATGTCATATTAAACCGAGAAAACGAAAGCATGGAAACACAGAAATGGCGACTGGTTGGGATGTTGCAGTGGTCTGTACTTGCGACTGGGTGCAGCCTGGGTCCACCAAGTTCTGGCAGGCCATCTGGATTGCCTGGTTAGCACGGGCAAACTGAGCAGGATCCACCAGACCCTTCTGACCCGCTGAACTGTTGGGGTCTGACACTCCAACCAGATAGGCGGCCTTAAAACAACAATATGAATATCAAAGTGGCTCGTGAAGTTGTTTTGTACGCGGCCCTTACCGGAAGACGTTCAGGCACTCCTGGTCTAAATTGGTGACAATTCAACAACTCATTTCTACCTGTGCTGCAGCCTCAGTCAAACCACACAGGGCCTTGGAGCCAGAACTGACTGAGTCACCAAACTCTGGCAGATTGGAGTTCTTGGCATTGTGGGAAATACCAGCCATAGATTCACCGAGGACCTTCAGACATAAAATAGACCATGAACAGAGAGAAGACACACGTTGGCTGGATTGTAGAAAACCTTCCACATATACAGCAACAGTGCTTTCTGTCCGACCTTGGAGTTTTCCATGACGCTGTCGATACAGTCAAAGTAGGAGAGCTCGTTGACAGCTTCCGTCGGGTTCTCGAGCATCCCCCTCACCGACTACACACAAGGAACATCGTCACACGCCAACTCTCCAAATGCACGTTTATTTAATAACGGCTACCCTAGAATTTGTTACCAGAGTTAAATAACAGAGATTACTCCTCCTCCTCCGCCTTCTCTTACTACTACTACTTCTGTGATATGTCTTTATTTGAAATGTAGACTTTACATTCGAAGAGATAGATCACGCTGGCAACGTATGCCAATTTACCAATGTGACTGGCAACTAATGGACATGGACAAACTGAACTTTAAGCTAGTAATCCTAATTATTGGGAAGAAAACAGGATTAAGCAAACTAGAGAAGAGACGGGAAAATGCAACTGCTGTTTGGCGGCGGTACCTCCAGCTCCCGAAGGGCGTTGTCACACTCCTTCTGACCCGGCGCCTGCTGAGTGCACATGGTTATGAGCTGGTTGATGCTATCTGTAACTGCCCTATGAGGACAAAGGATGGATGAATGACAAAAATGAACTGTATATGCAGCAAAAAAAATGTAATAGAATCATTTGAAAATGGTACCGAGCAGCTGCTGCCAGCTGGTTCTTGAGGTTGGGAGAGTTGGGATCAGTAGACAGCGCTTTGGCCGACAGCAGTAGTTTGCTGGATGACATTGAGATGGTCTTCAGGTTGGACACCACTTGTGTCTTATCCTCTTTAGACTGGAGAAGGTGAGGGAGAAGGCATAGAGTCATTTCCATTTTTTGTTGATGTATCATTTATGATGAGCCAGTTGCACTTCGACCTGGGGACGTAGCTACAAATGAGAACAGAACAGAGGTCGAATGCTGCCAACCGATGGCAGCGACCTTCAAAGTGTGACGTTTAAGACCGCGCGCTCACGTTCAACCCTTTGCGCTGGAAGTTAATTGTCACTGTCGAGCTGACGTCCTCACAGAGCTAATTATATGAAAGCAAGTTTCTGTAAATCGATCCCGGCTCTGCTGTTACACTCCTGACGTGCCGATTTAGCGGAAATGCAGTACGAAAGTCGAAAGTTGAGTTTACTGATGTGGTCATCTCATCACACTGACTTGTGACGTTCCCGCCATGTCGACCCCGGCCTCCAGGAAGTTGCTGAAGTCTTGCCCGAACTTGCCGGTGGCCCTGGCCAGGTCTTGGGTGGTCGCCCGAGATGCCTGGACAACCTCGTTGGCTGACTGGTTCAGATTGGCTGCCACTTCGTTAAGCTGCGCCTGAACCTCCTGGAAACTCCTTCCGCTGGACGGAAACTGGAAAGGAAAACACCAAACTTAATAACACGATTGCTTTCACCTGTAGTTCCAAACTCAGTCTTCATGTGGTGCGTTCAGACCCGTAGTTCACTTTGTCTGGTCTGACTCAAACATTCTGTTATAGACTTATTTGATTGAATGAGATTATTATTACTATTATTATCATCATCATTCTGGTCCTGATGCTGATTCCATTTCATCTGTAGTGGACTTAAGAAGTACTGTACACTACAAACAAGGGATCTCACAACAAGAACTAAGCACAGAACAACAAGTCGCCATAGCAGCGATCAATTGCAAAGCAATGCACTTTGTTGATTGTACTTACAGAATCAGCCAGGAGAGCTTTGCTGGCTTCACCCACAGTACGAATGGCGTTGTCCACATCCCTCTGACCGGGGAGGCAGTTCACACATCTGTTCAAGGCCTGGGACACCGCTTTAGCCACCTACACGTACGAGTAGACACACAATTACACCCACACTGAACTTCCATCACTTGCAGGTAAGCGTTCACGCCAGAGTGTGAACGGTCTCACACAAAAAACTGTTCAAATTATCATGGATAGAAAAACATTGATAAGTAGGACCTGATACAATGTGTATTTTTTTTTTTAAATTCACGGAGCCAGGCCTGGAGGTGGGGCTCGAAGGCGAGCGCCCGGTGGCCGGCCACGCACCCGTGGGTCCCCCTTCCCGTGGGCTCACCACCTGTGGGTGGGGCCATAGGGGTCGGGTGCAGTGCGAGCCGGGCGGTGGCCGAAGGCGGGGACCTTGGCGATCCGATCCCCGGCTACAGAAGCTGGCTCTAGGGACGTGGAATGTCACCTCTCTGGCAGGGAAGGAGCCCGAGGTGCTGTGCGAGGTCGATAAGTTCCGACTAGGTATAGTCGGACTCGCCTCCACACACAGCTTGGGCTCCGGTACCAGTCCTCTTGAGAGGGGTTGGACTCTCTTCCAATCTGGAGTTGCCCACAGTGAGAGGCGCCGAGCAGGTGTGGGTATACTTATTGCTCCCCGGCTCGGCGCCTGTACGTTGGGGTTCACCCCGGTGGATGAGAGGGTAGCCTCCCTCCGCCTTCGGGTGGACGGGTCCTGACTGTTGTTTGTGGCTATGCACAGCAGTTCAGAGTACCCACCTTTTTTGGAGTCCTTGGAGGGGGTGCTGGAGAGCGGTCCCGCTGGGGACTCCATTGTTCTGCTGGGGGACTTCAATGCTCACGTGAGACCTGGAAGACCTGGAAGGGCCGAGTGTGGATCGGCTGGGATGAGAATCTGCACCTCCACCGTGGTCCTCAGTCGGAAAAGGGTGGCGTGGAAGCTACGGGTCAGGGAAGAGATCCTGCCCCAAGTGGAGGAGTTCATGTATCTCGGGGTCTTGTTCACGAGTGAGGGAAGAATGGAACGGGAGAACGACAGGCGGATCGGTGCGGCGTCCGCAGTGATGCGGACTTTGCATCGGTCCGTTGTGGTGAAGAAGGAGCTAAGCCGAGAGGCGAAGCTCTCGATTTACCGGTCGGTCTACGTTCCTACCCTCACCTATGGTCACGAGCTGTGGGTCGTGACCGAAAGAACAAGATCCCGGATACGAGCGGCCGAAATGAGTTTCCCCCGCAGGGTGTCCGGGCTCTCCCTTAGAGATAGGGTGAGAAGTTCGGTCATCCTGGAGGATCTCAGTGTAGAGCCGCTGCTCCTCCGCATTAAGAGGACCCAGATGAGGTGGCTGGGGCATCTGATTCAGATGCCTCCCGGACGCCTCCCTGGTGAGGTGTTCCGGGCACGTCCCACCGGGAGGAGACCCCGGGGACGACCCAGGACCCGCTGGAGAGACTACGTCCTTCGGCTGGCCTGGGAACGCCTCGGGATCCCCCCGGAAGAGCTGGATGCTAAAGCTACTGCCCCCGCGACCCGACCTCGGATAAGCTGTAGAAGATGGATGGATGGATGGATGACCAATAAAAACTATCAGCAAAATTGGCAACTTTGTTGCGAAAACCCTAACCCCCTTTGACCCTCGGTCGTTGTCTGACCTGGGCCAGTCTTTGTTGACTCTCTGCATCTCCTGGCTTAGTGATGGCCTTCTTGGTCTCTTCAATTAAGTTGGCTGACTTATCCATGACATCACTGGCACAGTCCAGCAGAGCAGCACGTGCTCCTGCGTCATCTGTGGTGGCAGCGACACCTCTTGCTGCTGAGGCCAAGGACTTCAGAGCCTGGGCCACATCCCTGGCTGCCATACCTTGAAAAAGCAGATTTATAATATCGTAAACCTGGTTGATTACAATTCAATTGAACCAGGAACTAATAGTTATTGGTGTAAGTTGATTTAAAAAAAACAAAGGAGAGGCTTTGCAATGAATGAATCAAAATGAATCACATTTCAATTTAATAAAAAATATTTGGCAAAATAACAACAAAATCAAATGACTACATAAACAATTTAGTGTCATTTTTTTAGCAAAGGACAATTCTAGAAATAATGGATTGACGGGCTGCATTTTCAGCTGACAATATTCACATGGCTTAAACTCATGAATCCAAGTTGGCTATATTCAAGCTTTTATTTTCTTTGGAAACTGGGTCGTAGGTCACAACAACAAAATACACAATGATATGCTCGTGCATACTTACTTTTGCTGATACTGTCTAGAAAACACTATTTCTCCTCCTCCTCCAAAGTGCTTTGGTGATAAGCGAAGAGTCTTTCGATTTTGCTACTGCTTTTACTATGTCGGTGAAAGTTCACTGTCACCCGACGCGTGTTTATGCATCAGCGTTATTGGTGTGCCAGGAATTAGGGCACTGTGAGTTTTGTGTCGTCTTGAGTGCATAAATGTGATTAAATAGAGTCCTCATTTTTAGTCAACGCAAACAATGTTATTGTTATGTACAGTGTGCCTACATGCGCTTAAAAGACTCAGCATACATTGAAGTAGATCTCATTTTTTTCATTATGGAAGGATCAACGCTGCAAATAAAATGCCCGTGATCTAAAATGCTTCAAAACAAACCTGTATAGTTCTCATTGCCCTGAGTGGCCTCACTTAGCAACTGGGCTATGGCTGAGCTGACTGCTTTAGTGCTGGTACCAAGGTCCTGGGAGCATTTGTCAAGCTGGAACCATGAGAGGCACGCAGAGAATAAGAAACTGTTATTGATGCATGTCTTTGGTTGATGCAATTTGTCCAAGAAGAAAAATAATGTGCCTGTGTATTTATCCATTCCACTTACGTTCTCGCCTGGTAGGGGTTTGAGTTTGCCTTCATCAGCTGAAGCTTTGGCATCCTGAATATCCTTCTCCAGACGTCTAACGATTGACAGAGCATTGTCTAACTCCAGCGGGCCGCACGCCTCTTGGGCCTGCAAATGGGCACACGTGCGGAGAGCCTGAAAAGGCTGCCTTTCTACAATGCAAGGGAAATTTGTATCTTTTTTTCAAATTCTGAAGCAAAACCTTAACTAAAAAAAAAACAAAAAAAAAAAACATTTTGGATTTTAGAATGGAAAAAAAAAACAAAAAACAAAAAGTGAAACAATCGATTTTATTCCATTTCAACTTGTTGTCCGTGATCGACTAAGGTTGTGGTCTTTTATTAAGGTCCCAAATAGGTCCCGGTGCTCAATGTATTTGTTAATTCCTTCAAATAAATGGTGCATGCTTTTGGCAGCAGGTGTAAAAGCGATGGAGACCACCATATTTAAAAGATGGTTTTGCGCTTTCATTTTCACACCACTGAACATAGGGAAAGCACAAAAAGCGCAAAATCAGGTGATGGAATTGGAAGTGTGAGGGGAAGAGGCAAGCTCAACAAGTTTGCCCCCGTTTTTTTTGCACATACAAACATTTAGTAAAGCAGGCCCTTGATGTGATTTGGAGCAATGTGATGGCAGCATTGCTTGGGTTTGTTTCTAAGAAAGTCCAACAACATAATAGTGCAGCTGTGTGGTACCTTCTGTGAGGCAGTGCGTAGCTCAGCCAGGGCACTTGCCAGGTTCTTAGCACACTGGCTGAGCTGCATTGCTGAAGCCTGGTCACTGATGGTGGGAACTGTGGCTTTGGAGGCTGTGACCATCTTTGCTCCAGGCTGAAAACATATTAGCAAATATAGTTTCTGTTCAAATGTATTCATTTCAGGCAGTCTGAACTGTGTCAAAGTCAAAGTATCTCAGACTGATCCAAGTAGCAGTAGGGGTGGTGTGTGTGTGTGTGTGTGTTTAGGGGGGGCGGGGGGCAATCAAAGTCTACATGTGTACATTATGTGCCTTCCTTGGCTCATCTGCCAATGTTGCAATTGCAGTCATTCATGGCAGTTTTTGGCCTGGTTCCCCTTCACAACTTATGCACCTGCTATATTCTATAATTATCTAATAATTCTGCTATAATTCGATGTTAACTACCGAGGATGCCAAAACACTGTGTGTGTGTCACTGATAATGTGGTGGTACACAGCAGTCTTTTGTGCGCCACGCATTTTCAATGGGAGACAGGTCTGGACTGCAGGCAGGCCAGTCTAGTACCCGCGCTCTTTTACTACGAAGGCACGCTGTTGTAACACGTGCAGAATGTGGTTTGGCATTCTCTTGCTGAAATAAGCAGGGGCGTCCATGAAAAAGACATTGCTTGGACATTGCATATGTTTCTCCAAAACCTGCATGTGCCTTTCAGCGTTTCTCCAGATTCTCTGAACCTTTTGTTGATATTAAGATGATGAAATCCCTCAATTCCTTGCAATAGTCCATTGAGCAACATTGTCCTTAAACTGTTTGACTATTTTCTCCCGCACTTGTTCACAAAGAGGTGAACCTCGCGCCATCTTTGCTTGTGAACGACTGAGCAATTCAGGCAAGCTCCTTTTCCACCCAATCATGGAACCCACCTGTTCCCAATGAGCCTGTTCACCTGTGGGATGTTCCAAACAGGTGTTTGATGAGCATTCCTCAACTTTCTCACTTTGTCTTTTTTGCCACCTGTCCCAGCTTTTTTGGAACGTGTTGCAGGCATAAAATTCCAAGTTAACGATTACTTGCTAGTGAAGTTTATCAGTTTGAACATGAAATATCTTGTCTTTGTAGTGTATTCAATGAAATATAGGTTGAGCATGATTTGCAAATCATTGTATTCTGTTTTGACACAATGTCCCAACTTCATTGGAATTGGGGTTGTACATAGCCCACGTCTGTTGTGACTGACAATTCTGAGACACAATGAGTGCCTTGCTCTGCAACTACATTGTGTTTACTGTATTGCTTGTGTGGGTTGTGTGCTACCTGCAGGAAGTTTTGGCTTGCACCAATGAGGGCCAACTGAGCACTGGGGCTGTCAGGCTGAGACTGGCTTCCTCTGACTCCTTGAACCAACTGAGGGATCTGCTCTGCAACCACCTAAAAGACACATACACACAAAAAACACAGCAGCCAACTTATCTTTTAGTAGTGAATGCCCAAAATGAGAACAGACTGTGAAGCAAAAATGGCATAATAAAACCGTTTATCTGTCACTATCAATCTTTACTTCATACGAAAGTTTGGTATGCCATGGTCATACCTCCTCAAAAAATGGCGCGACCGCATCACGTGCTGGTGCGACCAACTGAAAAAGTTGGTCGTACCAGTGCTACTAGTGCAAAAGTTAGTGTAGAGCCCTGTAGGTACTTACCTTGCAGCTTTGGACCAGCTGCTGCTGGGCAGCCTGGTTCTTGTTGGATGAGGCAGCATGTTGGGCTGCAGCTATTGTCTGAGTAGCTGCTGCAGCTGCTTGTCTTGCTGCATTCTAACAGGAGATAGAAAAATCATTCTGCAGCTTTAATTAAAGTTTCTACCGCTGCTCAAAGTAGCAACATCACACCGGGTTTAATCTTGAGCAATTCTTTTGACAATGAATAAACAGGAACTGAAAAAGCAAGAAGGTGGCCTTCCCAATATTGTTCCCACAAAGTTGGAAGCATAGAATTGTTCAAAATATTTTGGTAAGATGAAAAATGAATACTGAAGGGGTTTGGTCAAAACTAGATCAGATTTAATTGCTCTGTAAGTGCCATTTTGTTCGGTGAAGTGTAAAAACTATTATCCAAACCCTGGTTCACACCAAACAAGCAGACACAACCCACCAGTTGAGAATCACTGGACTACAGTACCAAATTAGAAGTGTGAACAGCCTAACGGTTCTAGCCCAGCCCTGGTTTGCTGAATAAATTGATGTCAGTACAGGATATTTATGGGAAATAAAAAAAACTAAATGTATTGACAACATTAGATTGACAAGTCTGTTTGCTCATGGCATATGGTTTCACGATAAAGTTTGTAAATTTGATGCCCTCATGAGAGCATTATAGCTTTGAATGGGAAAAAAAATGGAGAATTAACTCAATTCTGATGTATTAGTGGCATTATATTGAGGCTACTGAATGTTTGGTTGGTTGTTGGCTTCATTCGTCTTAGATTCCCATTTTAAATCAGATAATTCTATGTACCGTAATTTCTCGTGTATAATGCACACCCATGTATAATACGCAGCCCAGGTGTTGACCTCAAAATTCTGGAAAACCCTTCTACCTATGTATAATGCATTTTTACAATGCATGATTTCGCTTCAACCCATGTGATCAAAACGAAGTATTATCTGTGTTTTGTTAGGGTTTTTTTCAAAGAATTATTCTGAAGTTAAGCACTTTATTTGAACATGTAATACTTTCTTTTAATTTACCTGCTCTTATTTTGAAATTCACAGGCCTACTTTTTTAAAACACATGGCGGCTGACTGGTTAGAACGTCTGCCTCACAGTTCTGAGGACCGGGGTTCAAATCCCGGCCCCGCCTGTGTGGAGTTTGCAGGTTCTCCCTGTGCTTGCATGGGTTTTCTCCGGGGACTCCGGTTTCCTCCCACATCCCAAAAACATGCATGGTAGCTTAATTGAAGACTACATTGCCCGTAGGTTTGAATGTGTGTGCGAATGGTTGTTTGTTTATGTGTGCCCTGCAATTGGTTGGCAAACAGTTCAGGGTGTACCCCGCCTCCTGCCCAAAGATAGCTGGGATAGGCTCCAGCACTCCCGCAACCCTTGTGAGGATAAGCGGCTCAGAAAATGGATGGATGGAGAAACACACAGTTGTGCTCATATGTTTGATTACCCAGGCATAATTTGTAAGATGTGTAGAATTCTTTAAAGAAAACATGAAGGGCCAGGCAAAATTTTATTTTAACGGGATTCAAATTAACGTGTCAAGCATTTAAAAAAAGCATTATCATTAAACAAAACATAACCATAAAGAAATTATTGATGGTTGTTATTCAGTCATCAGTTATATAAAAAAAAACAAAAAACAGAAAAAAACAAACATTTAACAAATTCTGCCAGGATATGTAAACTTATGAGCACAACGGTACATATATACAGTCATACCTACCCCTGTAATATTGGAATGAAAGTGTAGGCTACACCTTTTTCATAACCACTAGGTGGTGGTGGCACATTAGAATGAAAGTGTACACCAGGCATGCCCAAAGTCCAGCCCTTGGCCCAAATCCAGCCCTGTCCAAATTTCCTCCGGCCCGAAGCATCCTGTCATAAAATCAATAGTATGTGGCCCGCCAGCAGTTTCCCACAGTAAACAATACACACATACAAAAAAAAGCAATTTCATATTTCACCAGAGGGTGGCAGTAGACCTGTGGCCGCACTGTCGTCGCGTGACCCCTGTGTGAACTTTTACCCCTGTGGTATATTTTTAGCCCCTTTCTAAAATGGCAACTGAAACTAAAAAGAGTTAAGTTGACAACGAAACAACTGTGTCTGCCTAATTTGCCAAGAGACTGTGGCTGTTTTCAAAGAATTCAACATTAAGAGGCACTACCAGACGAAACATGCTAACAACAACAAGCTAACAGCGAACGAACATGCCGAAAAACTGAAGCAATTGGAAGCTGTTTTGATCGCACAGCAGAGTTTTTTCACAAGAGCCTGTGACTCAAATGAAAATTCGACAAAGGCGAGCTTTGAGGTGGCAATGCTGATTTCCAAGCACTGCAAACATTTTACTGAGGTTGAATTTATTAACAGCTGGACATACTTGTGTGAGAAGACGGCTTCTGGCCTTCTTTGCAAAAGGTTTGGACACCCCTGGTGTACACCTTTCTCATAACCTCTAGATGGGGGTGGCATATTGGAATGAAAGTGTACAGCTTTTTCATAACCTCAAGATGGCGGCATACATTTATAAAATGTGAATGTTGTTCCCCCCCCATTTTCCCCTATACCTATGTATAATGCGTACTACTGACTTTTGACATTTTTAGGGGGGGAAACGTGCATTATAAACGAGAAATTACGGTAAGTGATATGACAACAAAAACATTTTCTTAAGTTTGATTTACCTCAAGCTTGTTGACCAGACGTTTTTTGATTGCATTCTGTGCAGCAGCATTCGTGGCCATGCGGAGACCTTCGGCCGCCTCTCGCAGCCTCTGCTGCTGCTCCTCACTGTCAGGGTTTGCTGCCGCACCCTGGGGCAAACACACTTATGTCATTTTATGTCATACTGAGATTTCACGGTTTCAAATGTTGATGGATATAGAATATAAATTAAACGTTTGAGTTTTAGCCTTCCCTAGAGGACTTCGCATTTGTTGTTTCTCCTGTGGGTTTAGATCACCTATATAAATCTCAGCTGTTTTTCCTACACTCTGCTCCCACAAGTAGAAGCCACTCAAGTTGTAACGTAAGGGCGCCGTCCTCGGTTGCCATGGTGGTGAAATCCAGACTCACGATAGGCCCAGCAGTTTACGGCATTTCACCTGCATGACCAGCAAGACAGGAACCTGCTGTACGTAAAGTGTGATATAAAAATACAAGCAGACCTTGGCCGCCTCCACCATCTTGGCAGTGGCATCAGCCAGAAGTTTGGCAGCTGACAGCAGTTTTCGTGAATTTTCCAGGTCTGACTCTCCCTCTGCATCCATCTTGATGGCATTGACCAGATCAGATGTGGCCTGGGCAAGGATACGAGCCTGGCGAACCATCTCACCTGTTAAAGAACAGCACACATCAGATTTACTTGCACAGATGCAAGTAAAAATAACCAGTATCCCAAAATCAAAGTTTTCTGCATTATTAGTCAGATTTTCCAAAACAATAGCAATATTTCAGAAATTCCGCCAGGGTATGCAAACTTATGTGCGTCCACTGGAAAGAGTCCTGTACATTCCCCTGTTTCCGCTTTAATTGGTGTACAGAGCGATATGTTTTTCTTGTTTAGGGTGGAGCTAAACATGCTACTATTTGTTGATTGTTCGACAGGAAATTTCCACAGTGTTGCTTGGGTTTGCTTGATTAAGGATTACCAGCATGGAACACTGTTGCATGCTGTTTTTACCTTCAGTGGCGAGTCACACACTGTCATACTGCTGTGATCGCACGCTAATATACAGTCCCCTCCAAAAGTATTGGAACGGCAAGGTCAATTCCTTTGTTTTTGTTGCCTACTGAAGACATCTGGGTTTCAGATCAAAAGATGAATATGAGACAAAAGCTCACAATTCCAGCTTTCATTTCATGGTATTTACATCTAGATGTGTTAAACAACTCAGGACAGTGCACTTTTTGTTTGAAGCCAGCCACTTTTCAAGTGGGCAAAAGTATTGGAAAAGACATGATTAAATTAACTTAAAGGGAATGACATTTAATATTTGGTGGCATAACCCTTACTTGCAATAACTACACCAAGCCTGCGACCCATTGAGTTCAGCAGACTGTTGACAGTCACCATTGCTCTGGACTGTTGAACCCAAGTATTTCAAGTCCTCCACCCTCGCTATCTTTTCCCTGTAGCCTCACTGTAGCTACCCCTCTCATTCATGCACATATATTCTTTCTTACTTCAGCGAATCTTCATTCCTCTCCTGTCCAGTGCATGACTCTACCAACTAACTGTTCCTCCACCTGCTCCCTGCTTTCACTGCAGATCACAATGTCATCTGCAAAACATCATGGTCCAGGGGGATTCCAGTCTAACCTCATCTGTCAGCCTATCCATCGCCACCGCAAACAGGAAAGGGCTCAGGCCTGATCCTTGACGCAGTCCTTAAATTCTTCTGTCACACCTACAGCACACCTCACCGCTGTTCTGCTGTCCTCATACATGTCCTGTATTATTCTAACATACTTCTCTGCCACTCCAGAGTTCCGCATGCAGTACCACAGTTCCTCTCTGCGTACTCTCTCATAGCCTTGCTCTAGATCTACAAAGACACAATGTAGCTCCTTCTGACCTTCTCTGTAATTGAGGTTCCACCACCAAATCTCCTTCTCTCCTTTCCTGAAGATACACCGAGTACTATCCTGCCTGTCTCTCTGATCACCTTGGCTGAGGCGGTCCAGTCTTCTGGAATCTCCTCCTGTCCACCAAGTGCCTATCTCATCTCTTCCCGAAAACCGCACAACACTCTTCCTTTCTCAGCTTCCACCACATGGTTCGCTCCTCTTCTTTTGTCTTCTTAATCTTCCTCCCCACCACCAGAATCATCTTACACACCACCATCCTATGCTGTCTAGCACACTCTCCCCTACCACTACCTTCCAGTCGGTAACCTCCTTCAAATAACCTCGTCTGCAGAAGCTCTAATCCACCTGCGTGCGTCTACCTGCGCTCTTGTAGGTCACCCTATGTTCCTGCTTCTTCTGGAAAAAATTGTTCACGACAGCCATTTTCATCCTTTTTGAAAAGTCTACCACCACCTGTCCCTCCAAGTTCCTTTCCTGGATGCCGTACTTACCCATTACTTCTTCATCACCACTGTTTCCTTCACCAACATGTCCCTTAGAATCTGCACCAATCACAACTCTCTCTCTGTCTGGGATGCTCAGAACGACTTCGTATAGCTCCTTCCAGAATTTCTCATGGTAATATATTTCTAGACATTCAAATTTGAACTACTTCAACAGCAACCTTCCCCCATCTGTTTGATGTTGCTATGGCAAGTTCATGTGTGTATGAGTCCTAAAGATATGACACCCACCAGCATTTCCCATTGAGCTGAAGATGTTCTCTGTGACATCCAAAATACGATCAGTGGCTTCGCCATGGCGCCCAATGGGATGGCCTCCACTGGCGTACTGTTTGATATGTTGAAGTAGCTCGTTTAATGCCTGAGTGACGCCTGTTGCAGCCACGCCCACCTGCTTCAGGAGGCCCTCATCATTAGTGGCCCCCTGTGAGGCATCCACGCAACCTTCCACTGACTTGGCCACCAGCTTGCCTGCCTCTATCAGCTGTTCCTGGCACACTGGGGAGCTGATGGTTGGAGCCACCACCTATATGAGGGAAGACGGCGTATGAAGCATGACTGAAGAAACAAAAAGAACACAATACAAGAGACCTATCCTACCTGATAGAACACAGTTGTCCAGGCTCACCAGTTGTCAGCAAATATTTGTGGTGTCAAAATGTTATACTTATTACTATACAGTTCCCATTATAATCCTTCAAGGGGAAATTGAATTTACACTCTGCTGTACAGTGCACTTTCTGTGGCGCACCACACGACGCTGGCCCACTTGAACATTTTTAGAAATATATTAAGCAAATATTTGAAATGAAAATGTTTATAATGTTTACTTTATAAAAATACCTTCAATTTATAATATTGCCATAATTTAATAGTCTGACAAAAGGTTATTTGTTGTGTTCAGTTTGAGCAAGAACAAAAATATTCATACGAGTATTCCAAAAAAACCAAACAGAAGTTATGTGCCCAATTTATCAGCAGAAATGTAAATATAAATCTCTCAAATTCTTTTCACTCTGATGTACTGTATGCGCAAATTCTTTTTTTTGTCTTTTTCTTTTTTACACGGAATCAGAACGCGCAGATATGAAGTAACCGGGTAAGATTCAACATGTTCTTCTCTCAGTTTTTAACACTATTAAACTAAAACTACAGTTGTTTTTTCATAGACCTCAGAAAAAGTCACCTTTATATTTTACATTGAATTGAGTGCATCGATCACTTTTACATTTCAGAAAACAAATGAGCAAAAGCCGAAACAGTTCTATAGTTCAGAAAACAAATTTCCAAAATAAAAAAAAACAGTTTTTACATTTCAGAAAACAAATTTACAAAACACCAAACACTTAAATTTCAGAAAACCAATTAACAAAACACGAAACAAATGGCAAATGACTAACTGGAAAGGGATCCCCACATTCATTCTTAGGATTCCCACGCATTTTTCTTGGCAAGACCCGCCCCGCTTCAACATGATTGGTTCCTGCATCGACGGTAGGGTAGGCTACGCAGATGTAACGAGATGTCCATCCCAAAAATGGTCAATGTGTACAATCGCTCAATGTACGGGGGTGCGTCGGCAATTCTTATTTTTACGCGATGGTTCGGTCCAGTCGGGTTCGAGCAGGTTGCCCATTAATGGCATTTATATTAGCGCCGCCGCACTTAATAAGTCAGATACTTTATTTACCGTCTGGAAGCAGTAGGGCGTGTACTCCCGAGATGTAAATATCTCAGGTAGTCTCACTCACCCTAGTGCAGGCCACCAGCTGAGATGTGGACAAAGCACAGTGGGTAGCTGCAGCAATAACTCTGTTCTGGTGGGCCGAGTCCTCCGTCTTCTGGGCCACGTTTTTAGCTCTAAGTACAAGGGCTGCTGCAGCATTAGCCACAGCTTTAGCCAGCTGCATCAGCATATCCTGCAAACGGAAAACACACATCATGTAGCAAGCGGTGGGAGAGTACAACTTTGTTATGATAGCTTGACAAATAAATTGATTGGAAAATTAGGATTGAATCAAAATTAAGACAGAGTCATGATTCGTATAGGGGTGATTGATTTATTACTGGATTAGCTCATCTCTCCAAACACCCCAGGAATGTTAAAACATCCAAGAATGGTGATTCATACAGATTAAAAGATTTAGTGATGAAATTTTAGCACTGTGAGCAAATTGCTGCGTTAAAAATGTGGGTGAAGAGAGCCAGTATATTCGAAACGTACAGGTATTTTAGGTTTACCTCCCGCGTTTTCTTAATTAATCAAGATTCACACAGGCTGCATATTAGAGTTAGCAATATTACTAACATAAACCACATTTTTAATTCAAAGCGAGAAATAGTTGTGTGTGTGTGTCTTACACTACATACAGTGCCATGAGTAGGTTAGTAAGTAAGCCATAAGTCAACATAAAATGCAGTTTTCCCAATGGTGATTTCATTTATTAAAATATTCAGAGCTACCTGGCCTGGTGCGACAAAGTAATTGCCCTCAGCAGCCACAACACAAATCAAATTGGATCGTTGCCCTGCCGTCGAACTCAAGTGTGCTTCAGCTTGAGGTCACAAATTGATGGCCGAACATTCTCCTGCAGGATTTTCTGTTAAAGAGCAGAATTCATCGTTCTATCGGTCACAGCAAGTCGTCCAGGCACTAAAGTGTGAAAGCAGCCCCAGCCCCTCACACTACCACCACCATGTTTGACTGTTGGTATGATGTTCTTTTTCTGAACTGCCGTGTGATTTACGTCAGCTGTAACGAGAGATACAGCTTCTAAAAGTTCAACTTCCTCTCTTCAGTCCATAGAATATTCTCCCAAACGTCTCGGAAATCATTCAGATGTTTTGAACACTGACCTAAACTGAGGCAAGGGAGGCCTGAAGTTCTTTAGATGTTGTCCTTTGTGACGTCTTGAATGAGTCATCGCTGTGCTCTTGGGGTAATTTTTTTACGTCGGCCACTCATGGGAAGGTTCACCACTGTTCCATGTTTTCTTCATTTGAGGATAATGGCTCTCACCGTGGTTTGCTGGAGCACTAAATCTTGAGAAAAGGCTTTGTAACCCTTTCCAGACTAATAGATGTCCCTGAAGGCTTCTTTATATTCGCGCGGGCGGCGACTGCACTGACATCATTGCGGCTATCCCTCGCGCAGTTTGCCTTTATACTCGAGCGCACCCCACGTGCGCAGTTATGAAAATGTACTGCAGTTCGCCTCCAAGTCGGGGTGTCGCTATGGCTGGTATTGGCTCGGACGCCACAGGGTGGGAGTTTACGCTGCATTTTTCGGCTCATCATTTTGTGTAGCTCATCAACTTTATTCCTCTATAGTTCCCACAGCTCTGCACATCACCCTTGTTCTTAAAAATGGGCACCAGCACACTTTTCCTCCATTCCTCAGGCATCTTCTCACGCGCTAGAATTCTGTTGAACAAGCTGGTCAAAAACTCCACAGCCACCTCTCCTAGATGCTTCCATACCTCCACAGGAATGTCATCAGGAACAACTGCCTTTCCATTTTTCATCCTCTTTAATGCCTTTCTAACTTCCCCCTTACTCATCATTGTTACTTCCTGGTCCACCACACCTCTTCTACTCTCCCTTCTCTCTCATTTTCCTCATTCATCAACTCCTCGAAGTATTCTTCCCATCTAGTGAGCACACTGCTGGCACCAGTCAACACATTTCCATCTCTATCCTTAATCACCCTAACCTGCTGCACATCCTTCCCATCTCTATCCCTCTGTCTGGCCAACCTGTATAGTTCCTTTTCTCCTTCTTTAGTGTCCAACATGGCATACATGTCATCAAATGCCTTTTGTTTGGCCTTTGCTACCTCTACCTTTGCCCTATGTCGCATCGCAATGTATTCCTTTCGCCTCTCCTCGGTCCTCTCAGTGTCCCACTTCTTCTTAGCTAACCTTTTTCCTTGTATGATTTCCTGTACTGTGAGGTTCCACCACCAAGTCTCCTCCTCTCCTTTCCTGCCAGAAGATACACCAAGTACTCTCCTGCCTGCCTCTCTGATCACCTTGGCTGCAGTGGTCCAGTCTTCTGCAAGCTCCTCCTGTCCACCGAGAGCCTTTCTCACCTCTTCACGAAAAGCTGCACAACACTCGTCCCGTCTCAGCTTCCACCGCATGGTTCTCTGCTCTGCCTTTGTCTGCGTGCTTCTACCTCCGCTCTTGTAGGTCACCCTATGTTCTTGCCTCTTCTGGAAGAAAGTGTTCACTACAGCCATTTGCATCCTTTTTGCAAGGTCTACCACCATCTGTCCCTCCAAGTTCCTTTCCTGGATGCCGTATTTACCCATCACTTCTTCATCACCCCTATTTCCTTCACCAACATGACCATTACAATCTGTACCAATCACGACTCTCTCTCTGTCTGGGCTCCTTCCAGAATTTCTCTTTCACCTCTCGGTCACATCCTACACCTGTGGGGCATAGCCACTAATCACATTACACATAACACCCTCAATTTCAAGTTTCAGCCTCATCACTCGATCTGATACTCTTTTCACCTCCAAGACATTCAGAGCCAACGCTTCCTTTAAAATAACCCCGACTCCATTTCTCTTCCCATCTACAGCATGGTAAAATAATTTCAACCCTGCCCCTAAACTTCTAGCCTTACTGCCTTTCCACCTGCTCTCCTGGACACACAATATATCAACCTTTCTCCTAATCATCATGTCAACCAACTCCCGAGATTTTCCTGTCATAGTCCCAACATTCAAAGTCCCCGCATTCAGTTCTAGGCTCTGTGCTTTCCTCTTCTCTTTCTGCCGAAGAACCCGCTTTCCACCTCTTCTCATTTTGCCACGTTCTAGTTAAATGATTTCTTGATTGCACAAGTCTGGAGGCAATCAGTCTTCGGTATGATAAGTGAAATGAACTCAGCTTTCCAAAAAAATGCCAGTTAATGACTGTTTTAACAAGGGGGAAATCACTTTTTCACACAGGGCCAGGTGGCTTTGATTTTTTTTCCTTCAATAAAATCACTATTTAAAACTGCATGTTATCTTTGAACTAAACAAAAAAATAATAATAATTTGAGAAGGAGGCAAATACTTTTTCATGGCGCTGTACATGATATCCTTGACACATTAGACCATTAAAGAGTAGGAATTTTAACACAAATGAATAAAACACACTGTCGTAGGCCACAAATGACCACAATTTGTTGGAATGTGTTACTTTTAATCGGAGGGTTCTGATATGATCTTTGAGATCGGAAATGTGTATCGGATCGGATCGGACTGGATCTAAAATCTCAGATTTGATTACTCTTATACAGGCAGTCCATTCCATGCTTTGCTCCAGCACTTTTAGCAAACAGCGCCGGAACGGCATGCAGATCCCGCGTGATCACAACAACAGCTTGCTAACATAGTAGCAAGGAGTAAGAGTGAATGTTGCTTGCTTAAATTTGTGCATTGACACAAGTTCACTGTGAAAGTACAATCCCAATTCCAATGAAGTTGCGACATGTTAACCAAATAAAAACAGAATGCAATGATTTGCAAATCATGTTCAACCTATATTTAATTGAATACACTACAAAGACAAGATATTTCATGTTCAAACTAATTAAGCAAATAATTAACTTGGAATTTTATGACTGCAACACGTTCCAAAAAAGTTGGGACAGGTGGCAGAAAAGACTGAGAAAGTTGAGGAATGCTCATCAAACACGTGTTCTGTGGTCCAACGAGTCCACAATTTAAATATTTTTGGGAAATTGTGGACGTCGTGTCCTCCGGGCCAAAGCGAAAAAGAACCATCCGGACTGTTATGGACGCACAGTTCAAAAGCCAGCATCTGTGATGGTATGGGGCTGTCTTAGTGCCAATGACATGGGTAACTCACACATCTGTGAAGGCACCATTCATGCTGACAGGTACATACAGGTTTTGGAGAAACATATGCTGTCCTGTCTCCCATTGAAAATGCGTGGCACATTATGAAGCGCAAAATACGACAACGGAGACCCCAGACTGTTGAACAGCTGAAGCTGTACATCAAGCAAGAATGGGAAAGAATTCCACCTACAAAGCTTCAACAATGAGTGTCCTCAGTTCCCAAACGTTTCTTGAATGTTGTTCAAAGAAAAGGTGATGTAACACAGCGGTCAACACGACCCTGTCCCAGCTTTTTTGGAACGTGTTGCAGCCATAAAATTCCAAGTTAATGATTATTTGCTAAAAACAATCAAGTTTATCAGTTTGAACATGAAATATGTATTCAATTGAATATGGGTTGAACATGATTTGCAAATCATTCTATTCTGTTTTTATTTATGTTTAACACAACATCCCAACATCATTGGAATTGGCGTTGTAAACTCACATAAAATAATTACACCCACTGAATTTTCAAATACATCACAAAGTTCATTTGTTTCTTCGTACTTTGTTCACAAAAATCCCGAGCTCAACGCTAACAATCAATGAATGGAAAACATCATTGACAAGCTAACGTAAAATAGCACTGAACTCGCGGCACTTAAATCTCTCAAAATCATGAATATTGGTACACAAATACTGTATAAACACATACAAACAGGCAATATCTCTCTGGCATATATTCTTCCAACTCTGTGAAAAATGACTTATAATAACTATATTCTACTTCCTTTGTCACTGCAAGTGTGTATCTCATTCCGTGTATCACACGGCCCCTCAGAGTCCAAGACGTGCAACGGCAGGAACAGCGATTATCTATAAAACTACATTCCAGTTGCATCAACAAGTTCAAAAGTTGATGGCTGCACATGTGGAGAAAGCAGCGGGCAAAAGTCAAGGCTGCAATATCGGGATCGGATCAGCGGTGTAAAAGTTGGATCGGGACATCCCTAACTTTTAACGCAACAATACTGCACAATTTGAGTCTGAATCAGTTTCGATTGACAGTTTCCGTCGTGGTGATCATCGTGGATTACTAAATCAATTCATAGCTTGCTTTGATTGGCATTTCATCATTGAATGTCTACAGCAGACATGTGTTACCATCATTTGACAATTAGAGGGCACTCTCCATCTGGCAGCCCTGAAAGATCCTTTACCTAGAAACTGTCAAATACGGAGATGGAAAAAAAAAGACTTAAGAGTAAATTAGAGTGAACTGATTCAATTCAATGACATAAAAATGAATAGTGGGCGGCACGGCGGTGACTGTCTGTCTGCTCAGCACATCTACCTCACGGTTCTGAGGACCCGGGTTCAAGTCCGGCCTCACCTGGGTTTGCATGTTCTCTCCGTACCTGCGTGGGTTTTCTCCAGGTACTGCTGGAGCCTATCCCAGCGAACGGTGGGCGAGAGGCGGGGTACACCCTGCACTGGTCGCCAACCAATCGCAGGGAACATACAAACATATATATATATATATATATATATATATATAATATATAACATATTTAGAACATCAGATAAGCGTTATTAGTCTGACCGTGGGGAATTGTCATTGTTTCAGCAGCAATGGTGGATACAGGAAGTAACAAAAGAGCATACAAGGGAAGTCATTTCAATTCAGCTTTCAGCCTTACGCTCCCCAGTTTTGCTTTTCGGTTCCAGTCAAGAATTTTCATTCCGGTGCGTCACGAATAATCCGAGCTCAAAAGTTCAAGTATACATACCTGAAACTGTGGATCTGTGTCCGTCTCTCCTATGTGCGAGAGGAGCTCTCCGCTGGCCTGGCCCACATTTCCCGCAGCTTGCAGTAGATTCTGACGAGGCTAAAACCAAAAGAGTTCGGCTGTAATATTGACAAATTCAACGACAGAAAACAAAACCCAGTATAGATATACCGTACTGTGCAAAAGTCTTAGGCCACCATCAGATTTGTTGTTTCAATTATTTTTTTCCACAGTAGCCATTTTGACATAGTAAAATGTGAATAGCAGGATAGGAGTGGCAATAATTCACCGTAAGGTCGTCGGCTTTGGAACGTTAGGGACGAGTCCTGCTGCAGATAAAAAAAGAAATTGCAACTCATTGTTGGACAGATACGAGTCTGCTTCCTGCGTACGTGGTACGAAGTGATGTATAGCAAGGCATGGAACCACCGTAGACTCATCTCAGGGGCAGACCAGACAAGCAATTCAATGCTGAGGCCCGAGTCACAGCAAAGAGCATTATCTCGGCACCATCCAAGGGCTGGGAGCTGAGAGTCGATTTTGGGGAAACCGCTCTGGTTCGCTGAGACCATCACAAGAACATCCAAGAGACTCGACTGGTCATGCTGGAGGTCAATGTTGCAAGGGGCTACAGAACGGAAGCAAGGCAAATATGCCTGTCTGAAGTTGCCCGGGTTCGCTAGTCAGACCTTTTGCAAAGTCTCCCATCTCTTGGGCATTACAGGCGCCAACAGAAGGGTGGCAGAACTAAGGAATAATCATTGTCAAGAGGCCCAATACTTTTGCACAGTAATAGATATACAGTGCCCTGAAAAAGGATTGGCCCCTTTCTCAAATTCTTATATGTTTGCATAGTTTACCCACTTTAAGCTCATCAAACAAATGTAAATATCAGACAAATACTGTGTAGCCCAAGTGCACTGAGCTGGTTTTAAATGGTGACTTCATTTATTAAGGGGGAAAATATATACATATATATATATATATTCAAAGTTACCTGGCCCTGTGTGGAAAAAGTAATTACCCTCCTTGTAAATCATGATTTAATTGTGGCTAATCACAATTTATGGTTCGTTTTTTTGACACCCAAGCCTGATTTTCCCCAGACCTGTTCAATGAAGAAATCACTTACACAGAACCTGTCTGACAAAAGATCTAAAAAAGCTGCAACAAAATAACGTTCCAAACAAATTCAAGAACGGTCGAGAAAAAAAGTAATTGACATGTATCAGTCTGGAAAGGGTTACAAAGCCATTTCTTAAGCTTTAGGACTCCAGAGAACCATAGGGAGAGCCATTACCCTCACATGGAGAAAACATGGAACAGTGGTGAACCTTCCCAGGAGTGGCCGGCCTACAAAGATTACACCAAGAGAACAGCAATGACTCATCCAGGAGACCACAAAGGAACTCAGGACAACTTCGAAGGAACTGCAGGCCTTTCTTGCCTCAGTTAAGGTCAGTGTTCATGACTCAACAATAAGGAAGCGACTGGGCAAAAAGGCCATCTATGGCAGAGTTCCAAGGTGAAAACAACTGCTGACCAAAACAAACAAAGGCTCGCCTAACTTTTGCAAAACAAACATCTGAATGATTCCCAAGAACTTTGGGAGAATATTATACGGACTGACAAAATGAAAATTGATCTTTTTGCAAGGTGTCTCCTAACATCTGGCGTAAATGTAGCACAGCATTTCAGAAAAAAAACACGGCGGTGGTAGTGTGATGGTCTCGGTCACATCCTACCTGTGGGGCATAGCTATGGTCCTGAAGGATATTGTTCAGCCAGGTAACTTTGAATATTTGTTTTCTTAATAAATGAAATCACCATTTAAAAATGGCATTTGAAGTTCACTCGGGTTATATTGGTCTATTTACATTTCTTTGATGATCTTAGTCAAAGTGGGGGAAACTATGCAAAACAATAAGAAGGGGGCCAATACTTTACCGGAGGAGTGTTAGTCTGCATCTGTACCATACTTTCAGGTTCCCTTCAATGGAAATGGAAACCCATTTATTAATCTCGTACGGATTATACCGCACCTCTGTGTTTGCAGGCTGGGCAGTCTTCAGCATGTCAGAGACAGCACAGGCCAGGTTCTTGGCAGCACCCAGCAGCTGCTGTCCGTTTCCTCCTTCGTCCTCCATGAGCGCTGCCAACAGTTTGACACCTTTTGACATCTCAGTGAGGTTGGAGGAGATGGTGGTAACGGCACAGCCGACTGCGGTGTAGTCTGTCTCTGCTGGGTCACCTGAGGACGGGCGTATGGATCAATCAACCTCCATTTAACACAATTTGGAGACTTTTACCGAAGCGGCATCGGCCTCCGCTTTTCGTAGCCGTTTGATTGGTAGAAGTTGATAAATAATACACTGATGATTAAGGCTTTCATTGTGAATTGCGCCCAATATAGCGGAGACCTCCACCAACACCCAAGGTAGAAAACACGATTCAAGCAAACACGATTCAAACCAAAAGCTAGACTGTAAAAAAAATGTATTTTGGAGAGTGGTAAATATAATCCATGAAAATCATCTAAAATTGACATTATTTTAGATAGGTAAAGTAGGTAAGTTTTGTAAGTATTAGATCGCTATTGAATTAAAGTATTCTTCACCCAAAATATGAGGTTTAAATTTACTCAATTAAAGTGGCTGCTAATTGTTACCGTAAATGTATTGGGCAAATTTGAGAGGTTGTTTTTTTTTTTTTTTTTTTTTTTACCTTATAAGGTGAATATCTGGAAAAAAAAAAAAAAAAGTCTTGGTTAACTTTCCTGTGAGCTCTAATGTACTGCACCAACCTCGGAGACATTCATATGGCATATGCGAATGGCTGAATTCTTTATTTTATTCCTTCACCAAAAGTTGTGTTCATAGTTGTAAATTCTGATATGAACTAAAAGCTCAAAAGCGCTTTCACTGCATTGTGATCCCCCCTGACTGTAAAGTAGCTGAACCCCACGCAATAACACACTGTGACTCCATCTTGACAACATACCAGAAGCAGACATCTGCTCTTACTGTATAGCTTTACCTGCGGTGAGGTTAACCATCGAGGCAGTGCCTGCTGTGATAGCATCCACCTGGGAATGGATCTCGTGTTTAGACTCGTCCATCTTGTTTTTGCGCCAGGCTTGGGATGCCTCAAACACAAGCAGGAAACATGATAAACCCACTATCCAATGTTCACAACCTACTTTGTCCAAGTTTTATTGGGAAAGTAGCGTAAAGGAGAACGGAAACTTACAGCATCTGTTCCCAGGGGGGGCAGGGTATCGAAGTCATCCAAAGAGGCTTGAGCAGCCTGGACAGCATGCATACTGGAGTTGATGGTTCCGGTCAGGGCTTGCTGAGCTGAAGTCTGCAAACATATAGAATTACTCAGATCACAGTCCCCAGGTGTTCCCAACACAGTTGAATACTACTGGATGGCTTTTCCATATGCACACATACGCCATACCAGGGATGGCCAAACTACTACCCATGGGCCATTTGCGGCCCGCTGCCCGCTGCAACGCTAATAAATTAAAAACAAAAAAAAAAAAACCAACTGCCCTCATGTCTTCCCTCACGACATCCATCAACTTTCTCTTTGGTCTTCCTCTCGCTCTCTTGCCTGGCAGCTCCATCCTCATCCTTCGACCAATATACTCACTAATTCTCCTCTGGACGTGTCCAAACCATCAAAGTCTGCTCTCTCGAACTTTGTCTCCAAAACATCGAACCTCGGCTGTCCCTCTGATGAGCTCATTTCTAATTTGATCCAACCTGGTCACTCCGAGAGCCAACCTCAACATCTTCATTTCCGCCACCTCGAGCTCTGCTTCCTGTTGTCTCTTCAGTGCCACTGTCTCGAATCCGTCCATCATGGCCGGCCTCGCCACTGTCTTATAAACTTTGCCCTTCATCCTGGCAGAGACTCTTCTGTCACATAACACACCTGACACCTTCCTCCACCCGTTCCAACCTGCTTGGACCCGTTACTTCACTTCCTGACCACACTCACCATTGCTCTGGACGGTTGACCCCAAGTATTTCAAGTCCTCCACCCTTGCTATCTCTTCTCCCTGTAGCCTCACTCTTCCCCCACCACCCCTCTCATTCATGCACATATATTCTGTCTTACTTCGGCTAACCTTCATTCCTCTTCTTTCTAGTGCATGCCTCCATCTTTCTAACTGTTCCTCCACCTGCTTCCTGCAGATCACAATGTCATGTGCAAACATCATGGTCCACGGGATTTCCAGTCTAACCTCCTCTGTCAGCCTATCCATCACCACTGCAAACAAGAAGGGGCTCAGGGCTGATCCCTGATGCAGTCCCACCTCCACCTTCAATTCGTCTGTCACACCTCACCGCTGTTCTGCTGCCCTCATACGTGTCCTGTATTATTCTAACATACTTCTAATGGCCACTCCAGACTTCCGCATGCAGTACCACAGTTCCTCTCTGGGTACTCTGTCATAGGCTTTCTCGAGATCTACAAAGACACAATGTAGCTCCTTCTGACCTTCTCTGTACTTTTCCATCAACATCCTCAAGGCAAATAATGCATCTGTGGTAGTCTTTCTAGGCATGAAACCATACTGTTGCTCGCAAATACTCCCTTCTGTCCTGAGTCGAGCCTCCACTACTTTTTCCCATAACTTCATTGTGTGGCTCATCAACTTTATTCCTCTCTAGTTCCCACAGCTCTGCACATCACCCTTGTTCTTAAAAATGGGCACAAGTACACTTTTCCTCCATTCCTCAGGCATCTTCTCACCCGCTAGAATTCTGTTGAGCAAGCTGGTCAAAAACTCCACAGCCACGTCTCCTAGATGCTTCCATACCTCCACAGGAATGTCATCAGGACCAACTGCCTTTCCATTTTTCATCCCCTTTAATGCCTTTCTAACTTCCCCCTTACTAATCATTGCCACTTCCTGGTCCACCACACTTGCCTCTTCTACTCTCCCTTCTCTCTCATTTTCCTCATTCATCAACTCCTCGAAGTATTCTTTCCATCTAGCTAGCACACTGCTGGCACCAGTCAACATATTGCCATCTCTATCCTTAATCACCCTAACCTGCTGCACATTCTTCCCATCTCTATCGCTCTGTCTGGCCAGCCTGTATAGATCCTTTTCTCCTCCTTTAGTGTCCAACCTGCCATACATGTCATCATATGCCTCTTGTTTTGCCTTTGCCACCTCTACCTTTGCCCTATGTCGCATCGCAATGTATTCCTTTCGCCTCTCCTCGGTCCTCTCAGTGTCCCACTTCCTCTTAGCTAACCTTTTTCCTTGTATGATTTCCTGTACTGTGAGGTTCCACCACCAAGTCTCCTTCTCTCCTTTCCTGCCAGAAGATACACCAAGTACTCTCCTGCCTGTTTCTCTGATCACCTTGGCTGCAGTGGTCCAGTCTTATGGAAGCTCCTCCCGTCCACCAAGAGCCTGTCTCACCTCTTCCCGAAAAGCTGCACAACACTCGTCCTGTCTCAGCTTCCACCACATGGTTCTCTTCTCTGCCTTTGTCTTCCTAATCTTCCTCCCCACCACCAGAGTCATCTTACACACCACCATCCTATGCTGTCTAGCCACACTCTCCCCTACCAGTACCTTACAGTCGGTAACCTCCTTCAGATTAAATCAGCTGCATGAGATGTAATCCACCTGCGTGCTTCTACCTCCGTTCTTGTAGGTCACCCTATGTTCGTGCCTCTTCTGGAAAAAAGTGTTCACTACAGCCATTTGCATCCTTTTTGCAAGGTCTACCACCATCTGTCCCTCCAAGTTTCTTTCCTGGATGCCGTATTTACCCATCACTTCTTCGTCACCCCTGTTTCCTTCACCAACTTGTCCATTACCATCTGCACCAATCACAACTCTCTCTCTGTCTGGGATGCTCAGAACGACTTTGTCTAGTTCCTTCCAGAATTTCTCTTTCACCTCGAGGTCACATCCTATCTATGGGGCTTAGCTACTAATCACATTATACATGACACCCTCAATTTAAAGTTTCAGCCTCATCACTCGATCTGATACTATTTTCACCTCCAAGACAGTCTTAGCCAACTCTTCTTTTTAAATAACCGCGACTCCATTTCTCTTCCCATCTACAGCATGGTAAAACCATTTAAACCCTGCCCCTAAACTTCTAGCCTTACTGCCTTTCCACCTGGTCTCCTTTCCATTTTTCATCCTCTTTAATGCCTTTCTAACTTCCCCGTTACTAATCATTGCTACTTCCTGTTCCACCACACTTACCTCTTCTACGCTTCCTTCTCTCTCATTTTCCTCATTCATCAACTCCTCAAAGTATTCTTTCCATCTAGTGAGCACACTGCTGGCACCAGTCAACATATTTCCATCTCTATCGCTCTGTCTGGCCAACCTGTATAGATCCTTTTCTCCTTCTTTAGTGTCCAACCTGGCATACATGTCATCATATGCCTCCTGTTTGGCCTTTGGTTGACCAATAGGATTGTGTATTGTGTCCAGCGCGACGCTTCCCATTGTCAGCATACTTGGTCGCCGTTTTGAACATTTACTCACGCGCACAAACTAATGTTTACTGAAGCTTTAGAGCATGATTTGACAGAACGCCGGCATCTCTACGTACAAACGTTAAGACTAGCTTAAGCTTGCGAGGCTGCATAACGTTTTGTTACTGCTTGTAGGTGAACATACCTGAAGCAATCCTTGAATGGACCAAAACGTCCCCCTCCCGAGCACCGAATTAGATGCTCGGGTAGATTCCACTGTTTTGGCAAAGAAGGTTTGGGAGTCATTTTTTTCCCCATGTTCAATGGTCTTGTTGTTGGTATTTTAAGTAAGTATTTTCCTACACAGAGTTAACTGGGTTTCTCCAGCTCAACAGATAGAGAATTAAAATCAATCATATACATCCTTCCTAGATGTTAGTAACAAGAGCAGAGCAGACCCTTGTTGGAACTTTTTGACTGAAACTGAGAAATGACAAAATGAAAACTGGCTATAAATACAACAGTTCGCGCTCACAGGACACCGAGATGAAGGAAGTGGTCCAAACAACAACCCAAAAATGTGTTTTTACATTCAATTTGCAAACCTGACCCAAGAAGACTACTGTAGAGCTTGGGAACATACCAAAACAGCCTGGCGATCAGATGTTGGGCAAGACAACACAAGAAATCCACATCAGCAGAAACAATGTGGAGAATATAAAACAAAAAGGACTTGAAATCAAAAGTAAACGACAGCTAAATGAGGGTGTAAACAGCTTTGGCTCAAAAAGAGTACTGTCTTAAGGACCCTGTAAACTGAATTCAGAGATTTGTTTCTGAATACATTCTATAAATATATTCATCTATGTTTGAAGATAATTGCTTAAAACAAGCAAAGACTGAGAACAATGTAATACTGAATTGTTGGGTTATAGCGTTAAACTCTTTTCCACCGTTTACGATTTTATTTGTTTTTTTTGAGTGTGGCTAAAACAAAGCTCAGGTACGCACACTTGGGCTTTCTGGCACGAGTCGGCTCTCCCCCAAGTACAAGTACGTACCCGTCCCCCCACCCGAAGGCAGAGGGAGGCTACCTTCTCATCCACCGGGGTGAACCCAAACGTACAGGCGCCGAGCCAGAGGGCAATAAATATACCCACAACTGCTCAGCGCCTCTCACTGTGGGCAACTCCAGAGTGGAAAAGAGTCCAACCCTTCTCAAGAGGACTGGTACCAGAGCCCAAGCAGCGTGTGTGGAGGCGAGCCAGACTATATCTAGTCAGAACTTCTCGACCTCACACACCAGCTCGGGGCTCCTTCCCTGCCAGAGAGGTGACATTCCACGTCCCTAGAGCCAGCTTCTGTAGCCGGGGGGTTGGATCGCCAAGGGTTACTTATCAGGGTTTCCCAAATATACATTTATTTGTGGCGGGCCGCCGCAAATAGATTTTGGCTTTTTGTGCAAAAAAGAAAAAAAAAAAAAAAAAAAACGTAACGGCGCCTCGTAACAGCACACTCGTTTTTGCTGTTTTTGTTTGCATTTGTGCGTATTTTTTGCTCGGAAACGCCACTCCATGCTGGGCAAAGCCTACGTACAGTCGTCGGGATCTTCTGAGTTAGAAATTACACCGCGGAAAGACTATTACGGAACCGAACCAAAGCATAAGGATAAGGATATATATGCAAATGTTAAGTATTATATACACCAATAATATGAGACAATGCCAGCATCCCACTTCACTTCATACTGCCGCGGGACTTACACTGTAAACCCACAAGTTCTTCATTAAAATAATTCTGAAAAAGTTCCAACAAAAGTATTTCGTTGCAATTTTATGTACACTACTGCATGTTTGGAAAACAACTGCACTGTTATCAAAACTAAAGTTGTCCTCGTTTGTTAACAAATAAACATTTAGTTTCAGATCCCCCAGGGTCCTGGTACCTCAATGTGAGAACCATTGAGTTAAAGTGTAGTTCACACAATATGCATTGCTTTTAGGCACACGTGCTAGTTCATGCTTTTTAGCTTTATTTTTTTTTTTACCAGTGGGGGCATGTGTCCTCGGTGCATCTGTCCACTGGTGATGTGCTGCTTAGCCTGAGGCATGGAGCCCATCTGGAAACTCTCTGGCCCACCAGCTCCTGAGCGCATGATGGCTGGCAGGGCCACTGAGCCAGTCTCTACCTTACCCACCTTGTTGAACTGTTGCTGCAACACTGTTGACCTAGAGTGATGTAATAAGAGAATTAGGTAGGGAAAGAGATGACAGAAATGTACAAACGCACATACTTTTTAGGTGACACAGAGTCCTCCAGCATGGTTGACTCTTCATCTCCCTCCAGTCCAAAGTGGTCTTTGCTTTTTTTCTGTCAAAATTCATTAATGGCAGTTACATTGGACCATAATACAGAGTGTAGGTCTCATTTTAAAAACTCAAACTGGACATCCGAGAATAACTAAGTGAATATTGACACAAAAAGGTTTTTGTTTTATCCTAGTAAACTTGCTTGAT
Source organism: Phyllopteryx taeniolatus (assembly GCF_024500385.1). Lineage (NCBI taxonomy): Eukaryota > Metazoa > Chordata > Actinopteri > Syngnathiformes > Syngnathidae > Phyllopteryx > Phyllopteryx taeniolatus. The sequence goes on from NC_084516.1 coordinate 22,178,883, forward strand.
GTAAACCTTCATTTGTTGCATTTTGCGCTTCATAATGCGCCACACATTTTCAATGGGGGACAGGACACTGGCAGGCCAGTCAGTCTGGCTGTTGTAACATGTGTGCCTTCGCATTGTCTTGCTGAAATAAGCAGGGACGTCCCAGAAAAAGATGTTGCTTGGAAGGCAGCATATGTTGCTCCAAAATCTGTATGTACTGTACAGCACGTATGGTTCACCCAAGTTCACTTGGGTTAGATTTGTCTGATATATATGTTTGATGACATTAAAACATTAAAGTGGGGAAACTATGTACAATTCTCAGAATTTGAAAGGGGACCAGTACTTTTTCAAAGCACTGTAGTTCATGTCAACGGCACAAGAATGTAAATGCACTACTCGCAAAAAATTAGGGATATTCAGCTTACGGGGGAAATTTCAGGTTCAACCTTAAATGCACGGTTAGCAATCGCGATTAGCATTAGATCGCTAGCGATGACCATTTTAGGTAAAAAAAAAAAACAAAACACTAACTACCATTCAGCTCACTCAAACTTATCACATGACACATCTAACAGTGTCTTACTTACAAGTGATTCTTTGTCGTTTTTGGCAAAGTTTATCACTGGCCCAACACTGCGTCCGTCTGCAATAAATGTCCGTGTGAAACATTGGTTCCACCGGGGTTTTCGAAGCAGAAATTGTGTCCACCTATTTTTGAAGTCCCCACTCCCTGGGTAAATCCACATCTCCGATCTCATACGTAAAAGTCGTTATAGTTTGAAAAGATAGCAAAAAAGACGAACATAGTAGAGAGATGAGCGTGTTTAATGTCTGTTACCTTCTTAAGGATGATGTCGATGTAACCAGCAATAAGTTGGGCTATTTGCTCTCCCTCGGTGGTCTGCACCGAGTAGTAACCATCCTGGTAATCTCCAAAATCCTGAAAGTAGATCAAACGGCGTCCTTCATTTCAAGACTATGGCATGGTGGTCCCTCTCTTATATAGTGCCAATTCATAGCAGATGTTATCTCAAGGCACTTTGCGCATGGAGCAGGCCTACAACCGCGCATTAAGGAAAACCGACAGAAGCCCAGATTAGCCAGCAGCGTTATGAGTGAGGCAAGGAAAAAAACCTCAAACACAGCCTTGACCGGTCGAGTTGAGATTCTGAACATTTTGTCAGTCTAGCTGTCGTGCTGACGAGAAGTATCTAAATGACACCCTGTGAACATTTCTGAAAAGGAATCAATTATTCGTAGGTTAAATTGGGCTCATTACTTCGTGCCTGCTTCCTTGCAGAAGAAACTCACCAGAGTGAAACTCTTGGGTGAAGCGGCCCAACGTTTGATATTGGTCAGGTTCCACTCCTGTATCACCTCCTTCGTTTTCTCGTCCACCCTCATCACGCTCTCTTTGGTGATGCCCAGGAGACGTGGTACCAGTTTGTTCTTGCCCTTCATCTTCTCCTGCAGGATAATTTCATGTGAATAACTAAAGGGACAGCATGAGTCAGTACAGCTAATCGAGCAGCATCTAATCGATAGTGGTCTTACCTTGACCAAAAAAAACGATACTCCATAGGTTTTAAGAGACCTGGCCAGCTTCACATAGCTGACTTTGGCCTCAATCTCGGTCATGTTTTGGCAGTTTTTGTGTGCCTGCGTAGACAATACGAACCAATCACCAAAGTGCTGCATGAGCTATTGCACTGCAAAACAATTATTTGGACCACACTGACAAGGGGCCCTACGGAAACCTTGTTTGCGTCGTCCGATTGGCGAATCGCGTTGGATTGGCGCAACGGGCGCCCAAGGCGGACGTCGGCGATGGAGTCTCAAAATAGACACGCGTGCGCAAGAACGGCTAAATTAAAGCAGCGGACGGCACGTTGATCGTTGTGGCGCAGTAAAAGTATCGATCCTTCTTCACATAAATACTCGAGTAAAAAGTACAGTTTTATTCCCGATTCTGTTGGCTACTGCATTTCTTACCTGGAAGATCTTTTTCTCTCCTTTGTGTTTGATGTACTCTTTGGGAAGAAACTCTTTTAAACTGTGATGAGCAAAGGTCAACATGAATCAAACACAATTGATCGGAAACAAGTACTGTATTTAGTGTATAGTGGGTACGGAAATGTTTCACTCTTGGTTATATTGCAGCCATTTGTTACAATCATTTAAGTTCTTTTTTTTTGTTCCTCATTAATGGACACGCAGCACCCCATATTGACAGAAAATCATGGATTTGTTGACATTTTTGCAGATTTAATAACCAAGAAAAACTGCAATATCACACAGCCGTAAGTATTCCGACCCTTTTCTGTGACACTCCTATATTTTAACTCGTGTGCCGTCCAGTTCTTCTGATCGTCCTTGAGATGGTTCTGCACCTTCGTTGGAGGCCAGCTGTGTTTGATTACACTGATTGGACTTGATTAGGAAAGCCACACACCTGTCTATATAATCTGCGCAAATGAGAATCAGGAGGTCAAAGGAACTGCCTGAAGAGCTCAGAGACCGAATTGTGGCAAGGCACAGATCTGGCCGAGGTTACAAAAAGAATTCTGCTGCACTTAAGGTTCCTAAGAGCACAATGGCCTCCATAATCCCGAAATGGAAGAGGTTTGGGACGACCAGAACCCCCCTGATATAACAAAGAGCGCACAAATGAAGGGGCTCTGAATACTTTCCGTACCCACCGTATATAAGGAAACACTCACTCTAAGAATCCAGGTTTGTGTTTAGACTCGTTATGGTCCCCAAACTGGATCTGACACTGATAACCGGCAAACTCACAGGCCTTGTCAAAGGAGACTGGGTGAGACCCATTTAGGATGTCATCGCGAGCCTGTTCAAACACAAACACACACACGCGCACGCACGTCCGAAACACGGCAAACGAGAGATATTTGCATGACGGCGTTTCAAATGTGACGAAAGGCAAGAGTGCGATTTTTTTTTTGGGTGTGTACCTGTACGTAGAGAAGGTTGAGCTGGACGGGGTCTCTGGAGTCCACATTTTGGTCTGAGTAGAAGAACTTCCTCCTGAGCAACAACATTTCTGTCTCCTCGACACCTTGTTCCCTCAAGGTCCGCCCATGGTCCAACCAGTTCACTGTGGAACACACCAACTTCAGTCTCACCCGAGCTTTTCAACGTCTCGAGACGGCGAAGTGATACACGTGCATGACATACATTCTACTTCGATAGAATCGCTCGTGATTTTTTTTTTTTTAGCGTCAAGACCAATTAGATGTTGAAAGTGCGTCAATGTCATACGTTCGTCATCTGTATGCAGCTTCTGCTTTAACTTCTCCATCTTCTTGTCGTCTCTGAGCAGTGTCTTCTCTCTTTTAAGAGTACCCGTGGTCTCCTCCTTCTTCTCCTCGCCGATGTCCCGCACCAGCGAGTACTCGTCGTAGTTCGTAATGCCTAAAACGACAGTTTCGAGTACACGTTTCAGATGAGTAGCTTTTTTTCCCCCCCCCTTCAAAAGGGGGAAAGTTGAGGGCGCAAAGCTGTCGTTTCAAAAGGTGACTTGACCTATCCTGGCGCAAATGGTCATGAGCATGTCGCTGACAATCTTGGAATCGTCCACCATGACAGTCTTCACGGTGCCATCCAGCATACGGATCTTGAGAGGCCGCTGCTTCTTCTTGTACTCCAGAGTGTCCTGAGAGACCAAATGTTATCCAAGCGGATGTGAACATTCCGGATAAAGCCTACACGCTAAAACTATTCGCAAGATTTTACAATCCCGGCGAGGTCGCTTAGCAATGAACACGGCTCTGACATCCAGTCGTCGTCCTCCCTTCGTGACACAAGAAGTGTTGCTCGTTTGCTACCACGGACGCGATGATCAGTGACTTACAATGCATTGACACCGAACGCAAAGAGAACTTTGGCAGCCCCGGGGTGCGTAAAAAAATTATAATAATAGCGTGCGCCAAGCTGCTGTTCAATGCGGATGCGCCGGTAATGTCAGACGCTGGATTTATTTTATTTTTTTCCCCCCAATATCCAGAACAATCGGTGTTACAGCCGTAACGAGTCAACGTTCAGTGATTTCTGTAAAAAAAAAAAATAATAATAATAAATAAATAAAAATACGGATATTCTGTAACATTTTTTTTTTAAACTTTTTTTTTTTTTTTTTAATCAAAAAGTATCGCTTGTGCATTTCTAAAACGCTTACGCTGTGATACACATTTTTCTGTAAAAAAAAATAATAAATAAATAAAAAAAAAAAAAAAATACGGATATTCTGTAAAAAAATTTATTTTTTTACTTTTTTTTTTTTTTATTTAATCAAAAAGTATCGCTTGTGCATTTCTAAAACGCTTACGCTGTGATACACATTTTTCTGTAAAAAAAAAAAAAAAAGAAATAAAAATCAAAAAAAAAATACGGAGATTCTGTAAAAAATTTTTTTTTTTACTTTTTTTTTTTTTTATTTAATCAAAAAGTATCGCTTGTGCATTTCTAAAACGCTTACGCTGTGATACACATTTTTCTGTAAAAAAAAAAAAAAAAAGAAAAAAATCAAAAAAAAAATACGGAGATTCTGTAAAATTTTTTTATTTTTTACTTTTTTTTATTTTTTATTTAATCAAAAAGTATCGCTTGTGCATTTCTAAAACGCTTACGCTGTGATACACATTTTTTTAAATTTTTTATTTGAGACAACTGAAAAAGTCTTGTGTAAATCTTTGAGTGCTCGCACAGCGGAGCAGTGCAGATTGCGCCGTCTGCCTTCCTTTTTAGGAGTGACTCACCCCATTCCTCAACATGTAGTAGTCGAGAGCTTTTCCGGCCTCGAGCCAAATGCCTTTCTTTGGGTCTTCATCGGAGAGAAACAGTCCATAGTCATTGGCTGCAAAAACAATAATCATAATAATAATAATGACAATGCTGATTCATTTCGTTAATGTTGTTTCTTTGTTTGCATTTACTGCTCTAAATGTCTGTCAGTGATCAACACAAGTGCTCCATATGAGCAGGTCCAGAAAGCAAATGTAGATATCTTAACATTTGTATTTATCAGTGTCAAAATAACAAGCCGGTGAGGTCAAGCGATGGCGAGCCGTACTGTTTATGTAGCAATAAATAGCACGGCGTGTATAGCAGCGGATGTATCTTCGAACCAAGAGGCTAATCTTGGTTCATGACGCCACGGTCAACCGCCGCGCTGCGAAGCCTGCAATCGTGAACCAAAAGGCCCATGTTCACCTAATTTAGCTCCAGTCCTGTATTTGAGTCGCTAAGTCTTTCAATGCTTCGGGACACTTTTACGTCTTTTTACCGACTCGGAGGGGCCGAAATGAGGAAGCGTGATTCAACAGGAGCAGGACTTTGTGTACTGTACGGTTTGGAGCATTATATTGCGCGTATTATCAAGCACAAACGCGGGCCCGTGTTCCGCTATTGTCATTTTCAACGCGACATCGACAGATACAGTCATCACACTAAAAAAAATACTTCCCAATGTGACTTACATTTTTTTTTATGAAAAAAAAAAAAAAAAAGGCGGCAAAAATGACAAAAGCATGAAACTAATTTGGGTTTATCAAGAAAATGATCCCAAACATCGGAGACTGCTAATTGGCCTGCGCTCTCGGGCGTGGCTTCCCATTGATCGTGATCTGGGAAACGCATGGGGGCGGGGAACTCACGCTGTCCGAGTTGCGCCTCTGTAACTCTCTCCCTGATGATGCGGCAGGCATCGTACACCATGGTGGAGGGCTCGAACTGCATGGTCTTGACCACGTTGCCCACTCCAATCTTTAACGACAAGGCCACCATGATGTCTGCTCCGCACGTCCGCCCGACACACACCTGCAGGAGAAGACAAAACAAAAAAAAGTCAAACAAATAGACAACAACAACAAATATAATTGCACTTGCGCTCTTGAAAGGCTTGAATGAACATTCTGGATCGGTTCATGGTTTCTCCAGGGGCCCCATGAAACGAATATGAGCTCGAGCCGCAGGGGGGTCGGTTCAGACCTCGAGGGTGCTAAATGAGCAAACCGGTGCGGACTGAAAAGATAGCCGGGGTGGGCTCCAGCACGCCCGCAATCCGAGCGAGGAGAAGCGGCACGGAAAATGAATGAATGAATCGTGAAAATTGCCTCTCCCACACCCTACACAGTGTGCTTGTAGAATTTGTTGTTTTGTTTTCGAAAATCAAAACCAGCGTGCAAGCGGGTTTTCTTTTGAAAACAGTCCCCAGTGAGCGGCACCGCACTGACAGCAAGGAGAGAAAAACCGCGTTGCCATCAGAGTTCACATGGATTGAGTGTCACAACACAGACCCCCCCCCCCTCGGGCTCACATCCTGCTCTCTCTGAATCACTTCCTGCTACTGGAACTAAATTCCCCCCTTTCATGTTAGTTAATTGTGGTGGGGGGTATGCGGCAAGGAAGAAAAGGAAGAAAACCTCTCTTTTCTCGCATTAGGCGCATCCCAAATTGTTATTTGATACGTTTCCTTTGGTTTAGGATCCAAACTCTAATCTCAAGTGAAAAGCGGGCGAATGAGGCCAGTACCTGAGAACTGTACTGGCTGCACTGTCAGCTGATGAACTCTGGCTTTCTTCTTTTCCCTGAATGTAAAAAATAAGACAGTTTGCAATCATTTGTTTGACAGCGTTTCGACACGTTCGCGTTCCCGAAAGCCGCTCTCCGCTGTTCGAGCGCTGCTCCTCCTCGCTTACTCATGACAACGTTTCCTGTTTTAAAAAGCCATAAAAGGGCATTTCGGCACTCAACACACTCCGCAGCTATGATTCAGCGGAAAGCGGCGTATCCTGTCTGCGGTGTCTTTCAGAACATCTTGAGGACCTGAGGAAAAGTGACAAAATAACGAGCTGCAAGAACTTTATGGAATTAAAAAAAATAATAATAATAAAAAAATGACCATCTATTTTAATGCAAAGATGTTGAATGAATGAGTGTGAGAGTCACGTTACGGTTTTTGGCAATGATTGAGGAACAACACACTTGTGCCAAGGAGACACTCACAAACAATTTGCCAGAATAGCAGCCACATCCCCCAAATTGTTTTGAATCCCTCTGTCAAACAAGATGGCAGCCATCCCTTCTCTAACGGAGAAGCGGAATACGGAGACGACCGCAGTTAAGGTTGCGGTGCCGGCGAGTTGCTCGAAGAAGCGCAATCTTTATCGACAATTGAGACAAGACGGAACATCCGCATTTCCGCAGTCGTGATCGGTGTTTCAAGGCCTTTTTTTTTTTTTTTTGTTGACTTCCTTCGTTTGATCGGGCTTCCTTCTGTTACATCAGGATAGCCATCTTGGCAACTGCCACACGGCGTGCAAAATTCTTTGCGTCTCTAACGCTCGACACATTTCACCCCCCCCCCCCCCCCCCCGACATCCGGTAGGAGTGCTTCAACCGGCGGAGCTGTCCATCAGCGTCAGTCGAGGGATATGTTATCTCTTTTTTTTTTCTTTTTTTTTTGCCAGAAAAAAAAAATGTTCCTTTCAAAACAGCTCTGCATTAATAATTGCACAATTGTACAGTCTTTAGGAAAAAGCCCTTAGCTTGCAGCTGGGGAGTTAGCATTAAAATAGCAGACATTTTCATAGTTTACTGTAATGCCGACTGTAGCGCTACTATCAAAAAGCACCATTATAGTGTGTTCTCAAGCACATTGATTCTGATTGTGGGTGGGTCACAGACGGGTAATAATTTTTAAAAAAATGACCTGGCTCTTAACTGGAGATACCTCTTCAGATTCCTGTTTCCATTCGCGTAAAATAATAATCGCATCACTTTTGGCAACGACGGATCGAGTGGAACGGAGTCATGTGCTGAGAGCAGGATTTGTCTTCTGTCAGAGGCTTGGGGCATCCCCGAATACCGCATTGTCAGTGAACGCAATCCTGAAAGTGCTTGTTATGGAGAAGAAGGTGAAGGGGCAACTCGTCTGAGTGCGGGTATGCTAATGTTGACAGAAGGGCAGCGGAGGTGAAGAATAGCTTGGCGATGAGTCTCCAAAAGCACTGGTGGAATACCCATACATGAGGAGCTGCACCATATTTTGCTTGAACGAAACCAGTTACCAAACCACGCACACCGCAGGACAGTTCAGTCGGGTTCATAAGTCTCAGGTCATAACCTGCGAGTCTCACGCAAGTCCCAAGTCACTGCAGTAAAAAAAAAAAAAAAAAAAAAAAAAAAAAAAAAAAAAATCAAGCAAGTCGAGTCAAGTCATTACTTGGTTTGAGCAAGTCGCAAGTCAAGTCATGCAATCTTACTCCACTCGCAACATATATTGGCGTGGTCATAAAATGTTTTTACATATTTTTTAACCCCCCCATAAATCATAACACTCAAAAAAACTATTCAGACTGTTTTCTTTCTGAACAAACTATGCTGTGTACTCTTTGGTGACTCCTACGGAAAGTCTCAATTTAGCAAAAAAAGCCAAGCATTAGCAGATCACTATTAACCCTATCGAACTCCCCCCCCTGTTGCATAGCAAAACTGTTCCAGGACAAAGGGTTCGTGTCTGTGCATACATTTGCCACGTTTATTTGTCGACCGTTATGATAGGACTCTGGGAGCCCACGCTATTAAGGACTTGATGAGGACGAGATACATATCATTATCATACATTGTTATGCATCCGAGCTGTGTGATGGTTGATAAGTCTATCACTGTATGGTGAATTTAAATATCTGAAGGGGGAAAAAAAAAAAAAAAGGTACCATATGAGGTACCATAATTTCTCATGTATAATGCGCACCCATATATAATGCGCACTCCCAAAGTTGAGCTCAAAATTCTGGAAAACCCTTCTACCTATATTTAATGCATTTTTTATGATTTTGCTTCTACCCATATGATCAAAACATTCAGTGTTATCTGCATTTTGTTGTTTTTTAGAATTATTCTGAAGCACTTTATTTGCACATACAATACTTTCTTTTTATTTACTTACTCTTATTTTGAAATTCACAGCCGTACTTTTATTTAGTAACTGAGAAAACACACAGTTGTGCTCATATGTTTGATTAGCCAGGCAGAATTTGTAAGATGTGTACAATTCTTTTCAGAAAACATGAAGGACCAAGAAAGAAACATCCAATTTTATTTTAATGGGTGTCAAGCATTTTAGAAAAGCATTATTGTTAAACAAAACATAACTATAAAGAAATTAATGATGGTTGTTGTTCAGTCGTATTAAAAAAAATAAATACAAAATAAAAACATAAACATGGCACAAATTCTGCCTGGGTATGTAAACTTATGAGCACAATTGTACATATATGCAGTCATATGTACCCTTGTCAAATTGGAATGAAAGTGTAGGCTACACCTTTTTCATAATTATCCTCGAGGTGGTAAAGTATAATGAAAGTGTTTTTTCATAACTTCTCGATGGCGGCATACATTTATAAAATGTGAAAGTCTTTTTCATTTTCTCCTATACCTATGTATAATGCGCACTATTGACCTTTGACAATGTTTTGGGGGGTAAAAAATGCGCATTATACACAAGAAATTACAGTAATAGTGAATAGTAACTTTTGGATAAATTCACCTGAAATATCGCAAATATCATGGATGCAGTCGCCCCTATTAAAACTAAGACAATATTGAGGCAACCTACAACACCGTGGAGGAGCACCAAGATGGTATAGACCTCAAAATTTATACACAAATAAATAATTTCACAGGTAGTGGAAAGCCACTGCAACCCCAGATTAACTAATGACAATCTTCACTGCACTGTTATTTCATAGTGTAAGTATTGTACATGTGTGTTACTATTGGAATAGCGCCACTCGTGATTGTATTTCTGCAAAATACAGCTTCCCTTTTGGTCCCAGAGGTGGGGGTGCTCATTCACAAGCCAGTCTCCTTTGCTAATGTTCGTCTGCCCTTTTGTTTTGTTTTGTTTTCCTGCGTTGTTTCGCTTGTGGATTCCCATGTTCGATCTCAAATGAATTTCTCGAAAAATTCACAACCTGTATCAGTTGTGTGTGTTAGGGTTCGAGGAAAGACCTCTGGCTACCGAGAACTCTTCTCTAATTCACGTAGCGGCCTTCAAATTACGAGACCGAGGTCTGTCGTCACTGTCCTTAAAATTTCTACACATATACTGCCCCTTTGAAAAGCAGTCTCTGTTTTTAAGTGAACACAAGAGGATTTCTGTTTATTTTCATATCAAGATAGTCACGAGTAATGTTTGACTACTACAGGTGCCTGATCAGCAGTTGCCGCTTAAGGGATTGTTTGAACAGGTGAGTGCTACAAATAAATGTATTTCTTTGATTTAAGCGGTACAGTAGAACAGCTGTCAGTATTAATTGGCACCAAGTGTCAGTAGTTATACCGCTATCGGCGCTACTGAAACCGCCTAACAACTGCTCTCTTTGTTGATTTATTTTATGCAGCTGCGTTTAGCCTCCTGGGATGCTGTGCTATTCACAGGAGCCTTGTTTGTCTAAAAATAGAAACAAAAAAATATATATATATATATATATATGTGTGTGTTCCCTTTTGTTTTCTCACGAAATTCTCCACTGCAAAGGTGAAGTGGGGTAAAGCCAATGTTGTTTTCATTTGATTTTGGAGCTGAATACGCAGTGCACCGGAATATATAATGACAGTTCATGACCACTGAGTAAACCGAAAGCCAGACTGAATCTATAAAAAGAAGGGAAAAAAAAAAGAAAAATATGACGGAGAATGTTCTGGTGAAAAGTTGGAATTTCATTCATTCAACGAGGCACATACAAAACCGAGTGAGCTTGTGCTAAAAAATAAATAAATAAATAAAAGGAATAAAGAAATGCTGATCGATTCATTTATTTGAAGTATTTGCACAATTTGTACTTAATGGATGGCCTTCTATTAGACGGCAGGACGTACATACAGTAATTAATGTAAGCACTTTTTTTGTTTTATCGGTGTGCCGTGAGATGTTTCAATTGTAAAATATGTTCCTTGGCTCCATAAAGTTTGGAAATCACTGCTCCAGTCACATCGTGTGTTCTAATCAGTCAGGTCAAACCACTAAACTTGCTGTGATTCAATTGCTTGATTTGGAATTACATTCTTGTCGTTGTCGCCACGGTAACGAGTGTATCCGGTCGCATTTGCGTTGACGAGATGAAGCCACATGATCGGGAAAAAAACGGGATGCGGTGGTATCAATGACGTCACCGATCGGCGAATGACGACGTTAAAGCCGATCGGCATAAAAGGCTAAATATCGGCCGATACCGATCAGCCCGATAAAATCGGTGTAAAGTCGACTTGCGTGTATATGAAGACATTTAAAAAAATTAATCAAACCAAATGAATACAACTAATTGCCTCTTTTGGTTATTCGTCATAGTCGCCACTCTCCGCACTAATTAATATCGTAAAATAATAAAGTTGAGACTGGTTAGAGTCACCAAAAAGTCTCAGACAAGAATAGGCCTTCTGTTTACCAATAAACACAATTTCAAGCTGTTCAACTTTCGGACTGGGATAGCCCGACTGCAATAGAATTATTATTTTTTTTTTCTATTGTGTTTTCAAAGCATGGGCATTGCAAAACCACACGGCGCTCCTCCTTTCAACAAAAGCCACATTTTCTAGTCAGACATGCAAGCTTAGCAAAGTCTTAAAAACAGCACACTGAGAGGAAATGTTTTCCTCAGCAAGTATAGAAAATAAGAGAAAATTGTGGAGTCCTTTGACAACAAAATCATTGAAGTGTCATCCACTTTTGGGTCGCAAATCAGCTGCTTCAACATCTTGAACGCAATTTGGTTTCTGGTCTAAAGACTCCAAAGAAACGACCAAGTTCATTTTTATTGAAAAGGTCTTCTGGAAAGTCACCCCTACCGCCACATGAAGGTAATGGTCCACCGCCGTTCCATGAGACCGCTAGCGGCTCACCACAACAATGACAATTTATCGAGTCCGGAAAAACTATCGTGTCCATTTTATTAACGATAAGTCGATATAGTAATGATCGTGACAGGCCTAATGATTGCGCACAAAGCCTTTGCGGGCCAATCAAAGTAACTCATTTTGGTTAAAAAAAAAAAAAAAAAAAAAAAAACAGCTTTGCCATGCAGTTCTTAAATTGTGACTGCCCAAACTTGGATATTTCAGCCCACTTCTAACTTGAGAAAACAGCTTGCAGTAAGTTGGGGATGTTTCTATCGTTGTTTTGGCAGCGCATCTGGCAACATTAGCGCTATCTTATGGTCATAAATCACGATAAAACATGCTTGTTGGGGACAAGCACCATGCTGTAATAATTCTCTCTCTCTCTCTCTCTCTCTTTCTCCCTCCTCTCTCTCACACAGACACACACACACACACACACACACACACACAGACAATATCAATAAGTTTGTTCAGCAAACAGCTTCTTTATTCAGTCATTTAAGAGAATAAACAAAATGATGTAGGGCATGTGTTGTTAAGTTTTGGGCAGTTAAAATTTAAATGGTGGCAGGTGTGTGTGTGTGTGTCGACTCCCATAAATTATTATTTTTTATTTGATGTTCTTGCTCTGAATTATTATTTTTTCTTTAAATCAGAAGTGAGCCAGTTACTCTTTACTTGAGCAGATTTTTACTGAGTACTTTCTTACTCGAGTAAATATTTGGAGGAGTACTTTTTACTTTTACTTCACATTCATAGTCATATTGTTGTAAAGTAACAGTACTCTTACTTGTGTGTGTGTATATATATATATATATATATATATATATATATATATATATAGTATTAAAGCCCTCAAAGCCGGCCTCGCCTGTGTGGAGTTTGCATGTTCTGCCCGTGCCTGCGTGGGTTTCCCCCGGGTACTGCGGTTTCCTCCCACATCCCAAAAACATGCACGGTAGGATAATTGGAAACTCTAAATTGCCCGTGTGGCGGCCATGTGACAACGGTTAAATCTGTTGTCTATTGTTCATAGAGCAGAGAGAGAGAGAGCGGCATGGCTGCAGCATTAACTCTAGGTAATACAAAACACAAATCACCGGAGTCTGGAACATGCTATTTTTGGTACAGTAACAATTTTTTGGTCAAGCCATTCATCTTTGGCAACAGATTTGGAACTAGGAAGCACACTAATTCCTCGCAGCTCATGAAAGCGAAGCGCCTACGATGAGTACTGTACGTCAACAATGTCACCATGTACGTCACGTACCAGCGTGGTAAGTTTCGATACAATGTTAAACATTTTCAAGCTTTTTTCATATATATTTACAATAACTTTGTACTGTACTCAGTGTAGTGGACATGATCCCCGCACAGCGACTCCCCCCCCCCCCCCACAGCTTGAAAAACTACATTCTTCCAATCAGCCCTGCTTTGAGACAGCCACGAGAAGACGTCTACTGGACCCTAAATGAATTAGCGGGTCCCCTCGAAATCTTGGTTTACGGTCATCAACGAGTCCTTTCTTCTTTTGAACTGACAGCAGGCCAAGAGGGCGGGTTCCTCTCTCCGGGAGACCAAACGTGCACGCAAGGCGCCACCCACTGCCGTTTGAAAGTTATGCAACCCAAGAACTGGATAAATGTCTGTTTTGATATTTGATATTGAATTACATTTTCATTTTAACCAATATACGCTACATGGGGTCAAGTGTTCATTTTAGTCTATGCTGCGGCCAGCTAAAATAAAATGGATGTTTACAATTTGGACACCCTTTATTTAAACCATGCAAACGTTTTTGACCCAGCCCCCTAAAAGAATCGGAATCGAGAATCATTTGGAACCGGAATCGCTCAAATTCAAACGATGCCCAACCCTACTTTTGACGTAGCACTGTAAATATCTGAGCACCAGTAAAGTTATTTTAGTTTTTTTTTTTTTTTTTTAACATGTTGGCGGCGTGGGACAGACAACACGTAATACCTGGACCAGACTACAAGACAAATTTGCTCTTTCACGATTGCACTGTCAGACTATCCATCCATCCATCCATTTTCTACCGCTTTTGTCTGAGGTCGGGTCTTCCCTCTCCCCAGCCACTTCATCCAGCTCTTCCGGGGGGGTGGGGGGGGAGATCCCGAAGGCGTTCCCAGGCCTGTCAGACTACTGCAATAAATTCTTATATTCCAATACCACCACATCCCGTCTTTAACGATCACTGGCTTTTATCTTGTCAACTCAAACGCGACCAGATACACTTTGTTACCATGGCAACACCACCACCAATGGACTGCGCCATGTGTTTTAAAGAACAAAATGGGGACAAACGTGTTGGTGGTCACGGGTGCTTGGGAGAGGACGTTCGCATACTTTTAATACGATACGGCTTGCAAGCAGGCAACAAAACATTATGTGCCATAGCAAGCTAGCGTTAGCACTAACGGTTGTAAGTAAACGAGCCGGCGTTCTGTCCAAACATGCTCTCAAGTTTTGGTGTGTGTGAAGCAATTGAATTACAATAAAGTCATGTCATCACAGAAAGTTAGCACCCATTATTTCTGTCATGTTGTAATGTTGGTTTAACCTGACTGACTGATTTTTGGAGCAATTAAGTACACAAGTATATAAAGTAAATGAACAAGTCATTTAAATAGACACTTTGTTCCATCTTGTGATCGGATATCGTTTTTTTTAAACTTGCTGATTGGTGATCGGCCCCGAAAATCCTGATTGTGTAAAGCCGAGAAATGTCGTACTGTATAGTCATATGGGCCCACATGGCCTCAGAAAAAGGGCTTTAATGTAATATATATATATATATATATATATATATATATATATATATATATATATACACACATACACACACAGACACACACACACACGGGTACCGGTATTTAACACGTCAGCATTTTTCTCACTAAATGCACTTCCAAAGGAGCCATTGACCTGAAAACGTCACCAGATGTTCGGAACAACCCAAGTAATTCACACGCACAACGAAACTAGCGCAAATGAGCTGAGAAATGAAGTGGTGTGTACAAATGTGAAATGACGCAGTGAAAAAGTATTGACCATATGAAGAAAGGGATGGAAAGCCAAGACAACACCGAGAATCTAGAAACAAACAGCAATCCAGCCCCCTTGTCAGTGCAAATGAAAATCAGCTGATTCAGTCCTAACTGAGGGCCTACAACAAGGTCTCATTGCCAAGGGGTGAGTCAAGACACATCTCATGATGGGTAAGAGCAGAGAGCAAAGTATTTGTTGCAAAACATAACGGTGGCATTGGTTACAAGGGGGCATAGCTAAGCTTCTGGGCGTTCGTTCCAGTGAGCACGGTTGGGGGCCATAATACCGAAGTGGAAAGCCAATCCTACCAGCATCAGTTTGCCTTTTCAGAATTCAGGGTATTTACATCGAGGTGTGTTAACTCAGGACAGAGCACCTTTTTGTTTGAACCCACCCACTTTTCAAGTGAGCAAAACTATTGGGACATGGAGCTGATGGGTGTGTTTGTTCAGGTGTTGCCTTTGAGATCGATTGCTTGTTTTTGGCTTTGAGTTTCACCTGTGAAAACTGCATTTGCTGTTGAGCAAACATGAAGACCAGAGAGCCGTCTATGGGAGGAAAGCCACCCATTTGGAAGCTGAGAGAAGAGGGAAAATCGATCAGCGTGTTTGTAAGTTAAGTGTTTAAGAAGTTAATGGCAAGAGGGAAGAAGCTGTTGGGATGTCTGCTTGTTTTAGTTTGCATTGATCGATAGCGCCTCCCTGAGAGAAGGAGCTGGAAGAGGTGGTGACCAGGATGTGGAGGCTCCAAGAGGATTTTGCTTGCGCTTGTCTTAGTTCTGGCAGCGTGCAAAGCCTCAAGGGTGGGTAGGGGGGTAGAGACAATCTTTTCCGCAGTTTTGACTGTCCGGAGTTTGTCCTTTTCATAGCCCATACAACAATTTGGACTGTCCTGAAAAGGAAAACCTACTGGTGTACTGAGAAACAGACATGGAACAGGTCGGCCAAGGATATCAACAGAAACATTGTGAGAGCTGTGAAGAAACACCCAAAGAGTCAGTAGTGACATCACTGCCAACAGAGCACAGCGAAGGTATCAGAATCCACTGTTCAAAGAAGATTTCAAGAGAAGAAATACATGTGTACAGGCCATACCACAAGAAGAAAAATCTGAAGGCCAGATTGGATTTTGCAAAGTAGTACAGAAATGAGTTTTATGGACTGATATGACCAAGATTAACCCCTATCAAACTGATGTAAAAGCCAAAGTATGGAGAAAGAAAGGATCTGCTCCTGATCCAAAACACAAGCTCATCTGTGAAGCATGGTGGAGATAATGTCATGGCTTGGACTTACACGGCTGCTTCTGGAACAGGCTCACTACTCTTTATCGGTGATGTAACTCGTGATGGTGGGAGCAGAATGAATTTGGAAGTCAACAAAACCATTTTGTCCGGCAATTTACAGAAAAACGCATCCAAACTCATTGGGAGAAGCTTCATCATGCAACAAGACAATGACTCGAGAAGCCGCCAGGTCACCAACTAGTCTCCAGGCCAGTGAGATTAGGGGTCTTGAGGCCTTTTTATACTCCCACACTCACGCGGCCGGCAGCGCCCGCGTTGCATCATGACTAAACTATCAGCGTTGCAGAGCAGATCCTTCCCGAGTACTCTGAGAGGCCCTTTAGTACAATAAAAGCTGTCAAATCCGACCCCATCGTTTTCATTGTTCCCACATTGAGCAGTGCTTCACAGCCTAGTTGTTTGCTGGTGCCACTGTGAAAACTGCTTCACAAAAAAAAAAAAAAAAAGCCATCCAGATTTTTTGCCAGGGAACCACAGTTGTTCCATTTCTTTCCGGGAAACATACATTTTTTTCGGACACTTGAGGCAAAAACTAGCACTAGCATTGCTATTACTAGCATTGTAGCTCCACCTACGATATACTTCTTTTTCAGATACAGTTAATACCATGGCTGATCAGCCATCAACACTGTGAAGTGACCACTCTATGAAAAATATGAGCCTTCTACACACGCACTCTAAAAAGACCATTGAAAAGACCAAGACCATTGAGAAGCATTGCAGAGGTGGTAAAAGGCAACTTAAAACTAGTCTCTCTCGACTCGAGACCAGACTGTTTGCCACATTGTTGTCATTTTCCTTTTGCACCATCAAGCATTGGATGGTTCCGGAACCACAAATCTGGGGCAATACTCTTCTACTGAATACTACTTGCATGGACAGACATAATACAATTCAACCCAAGGAAGGGCATGCTATTTGGTTAGGGTTAGGGTGAACCCTAATTTGTTTCGTTTTTTTTTTTTTCCACGAAATGTAAATTTTTCAACTTTTTGTTCATTTGCTTTCGGAGCTGTAAAAGTGTCTTGCAATTTGTGACATTGCTTTTTTTTTTTTTTTCCCCCACGACTACCGAACCAGCACTCCGCTACCTTGACGACCGGAAGCTGAAAAGTACCCGTTTGCAGACAAGCCGCGCATACCGGCGAGACGATTGCGCGAGGACTTAAAAGATCCGGGACACTGGACTACCGCGGCTTCTCTTATTTTGAAATACCTGCAGGGAAAAGTCACTTATTGCTTTGTGATGTTCCCAATCGTGAAATCAAACTTCTGCTTTGTCGTGTAAATCAGTTAGGTCTGGTCGGGTTTTATACATTTATGAATATTGAACGCATTACACATGGAGTCAAATCGAATATCGACAATCGAATAGTCAATGTGGCTCGACGACAACTTCAGAACGCTGCATCTGCAACGTCTGCAGAAAAGCAATCAATGAGAAGAAGCAAAAACAAAAAAAACAGTCTCACACCTCAACAAGTCTCAACTGAATTAAACAAACGATGACTACCGTCTACTGGGAAGTTTCGAATGCCTGAAAGATGATTTCTAATTCCGAGGGCAACCGGAACGCGTTTGTGTACGATGCAACTCGTAATGATTATCTGTCAATGAATACAATGTGATTTCTGTGTTTCATGATTTTGATTTGATCGCGTCCGTTCTGTTTACCGAACGATAAGTCGATATCGTAATTATCGTGACAGGCCTATTTGTGAGTGGAAGTAGGCTATCTGTAAATAATAATGATAATAATAAAGGGGGTTTGTGCCACTTGCCCTGAGGGCAACGCTGCCTTTTAGCCAAGCCCGTGCACATTGTCGCACCCTCGCGACATGGGAGGTGTGACAATTGACAGCCCGAGGCTGCGAAGTTTCGTCGCGCCCCGAGGCCCGCTTGAGTTGGAACGCGAGGTCGCTTCGACGCCCTTCGGAGCCGAACTGCAGCCAGCCGCCTTGACGAAAACTCGCCATCGTCATAAATAAGCTAATGGTAGCCAAAATAAGGGGGGTGGGGGGGGAATGTGGACGCGCACTCGCCCTCCGTTCTGCTTCGAGCTCAGAGGAGCTCGTTCGGTCGAAGGCTGAACACGTCAGAGCGGGGTCGGCGCTTCGTCCCGCTGCGGTGCGGATATGCGGAGGGACGCCGCCTAGCCACCATTAGCGCAAGTGGACGCCGTCGCGTGCGAGCCAATTTAGGAACTGCACACACGCGCGCAAGATGGCCTTTTTTATTTTATTTTTATTTATTATTATTATTATTTTTTTTTAAAAAGCTACAAATAGTTGTTACTTCTTAGCAAATCGACGTCACGAACTTTTCCTTCCGAGCCCCCCGGTGACGTCAGGGACTTCTCGCATTGAACGGTGGAAACTTTAGAAAGTTGGAAAATGGTCGCAGCGCCTACCTGAGTGCCGCCGACCGTCCCCTTGGAATTTCAGTGGCGGGATTTCAATTCATCCGAGAAAGGGCAGATTGCAAGCTTTCTTTTTTTGTGTGTGTGGGTTTTTTTTTTTTTTTGGGGGGGGGGGGGGGGGGGGTTTTGGTTTTCCGACTTCCCCTCCCTATCCGCTCGCTCGCTCGCTCGCCTCGGGTAGTGGCAGCTCCAAACTCCTCCCTGGATATGATCACTGCAGCGGGGCGGGCGGCCCACGTCACGGGGTGGGGTGGGGGGGGAACTCAACCAGCAGGCGCCTACTGCTTCTCCCACATTTGAAACTAATCCGTGACTGTGGAAATGAACACAAAAGTGGAGTCGATTGGTATGTAGCAACCCCGGAACAAACCATCAGAATGTAGCTATGGGACGTATGAAGGGTCGCGCGCCATCTGGTGGTAAGTAGCGGAAGTGGCCAGGGTAACATCCGGCGAATTTGTACAGCGGACCCCCGCTATTCGCAGGTGATCGGGACCGGGCCCGGCCGCGAATAGCGGAAATCCCAAAATAAATGACGTATTCTTGAACAAGCAGGCATATACCGTCAATAGGCGTTTTCCACGACAATAGTTGAATCCCCAAGTGCATTGACAATATAGCCATTTCGACATTTCTTTAAAAACACGCTGTTTATTTTATTATTTCTTGTTAGGTTTTTTTTTTTTTTTTCCAGGCAAATCTGGTAATAAACCCTCATATATAATCTCAGATACTCAGGCACCTAAAAGTTTTCAAAAGCCGGGCACTTACTAAGACACAGAAGAAGCGCACTCAAAGCAAAACTTGTAAACAAAACATTTGTTCTGCACAGAGTTGCTTATTTTTCGACAAAAGACCACCTGTTTTTTTTTTGGGGGTTTGTTTGTTTTTTCAAAAACAAAAGGGAGTGTACAGAAGAGATACGTTTTTAATTTTTTGTGTGGGAGTATTTGAACAGTATTTTCAGTCATCACTTTAAGATAGTTTGTTACTGTTCTATTCTTTCTGGAAAAAAAAAAAAAAAGTTATGAAAATAAAGTATGTTCTATTTACCAATCAATTTTGTCCTAATTCTTCTGGGTTTTAAATATGTATGACTAAAAAATGAAACAAAAATACTTCAAGGTCGTTTTACTGGCGTGTTAAGTGCGCAATGCATTGTGGGTTAATTATTCATACCGAACTGCGCGGTCACAAATCGGTCATGGAGGTTAAGGGCCGACTAACTGAAGGACTTGCGCCGTCTTTTCCTTTGGGCTCACACGGAGTCTCAGTGTCCCGAGCTTTGGGACACAAGGGAAAAGACATACAGTCCATTTCATGTCCAAACCAGCGGGAAAAGCCTCCAGGCTACTTCCTTGGTGGCTGCCAAGCAACCACTTCCAAATATGAAATATGACCCGTGTGAGGGGAAGCGGTACAGAAGATGGATAGATGGATTACTGTATTTACAGTAGGAAGGCTTGCATGTATCACAGAAAATAACACGGAAACAAAACTTTCAAGGTATGACATTATATGTCTTTTAGTGTGCAAATTTGAGTGAAAAATGACCAACAAATGTTGAATACAGTATTGATTTATTCATTTTCTAAGTATACAGAAATGGAATGGCTACAATGAATTTGAAACCAATCTACAAAGCATAAATAATCTTACAGCTTTGACTGTACATTACCATCAAAATTATAAAGATCGCGTGACCTTTTCGGCCAGCCACGCGTTACACGACGTTGCAGTCACACTAGCGAAACATAGCCACATTGCGTTTTGTGACGCTAGCATGCGGAGGAGGCACCAACGCTAACTGTACAATCGAGAATATATGTACATTTGATACATGTATATAATAAGGCTTCTTAATGGCATCGTGTAGAACTGTCCTGACTCCAATTGTCTGTCTATAGCTTACCCACATTTATTTCAAGACTGATGCTTGCCACGGCTTCTACCTGAGTATTTATATATGCGCATGCCGGATATTTTATTCAAGACGCGACGGGAATAAAACAACCAGGGCGACACAGGCGAAAGAAAGAAACTTAAACAACCAAGAATGACTTGTTGTCAGTTCTAGACGCAATTAGTATTTTTTTTGCTATTGAGCTCCCGGTCAAATACGACAATAACGGAAGCACAAAAAAAAAAAAAAAAAAAAAAAAAAAAAAAAAAGTTGAACTACTACTAATGCAAACGGACTTCAGACAATTTCGCCCCCTACAAAAAATGTAGTGTAGTATCTCTTTCAATTATAGTTAGCAGATACATGCTGTGTTTATGTTTAGAGTGCCGTGGGAGATCTGGAAAACTAAACATTGGAAAAGTGTCAGTCCCAGTTTGCAGTTTAATGCATAATATTAAAGATAAAACATTTCTTTTGTTTTGCTTGGGAGTAACTGAAAGTCAAATAGCTGATTATCAAACTAATGTCTCAATGACCGTGCAATGTCAATTTGCCTCTCAAATTGTATTCACGGGTATACTTAAGTTACAAAAATACATTTGGAGAGGTTTTCCTCACACCCGTAGATTATCATAACGAGTTTAATTAGGCATGAAATATTTGTGTCCACGCTTGATAGCCGCGTGGTCTGGGGGAGGATGTGCCAGCGACCGGTGGTTCAGCAGTGTCCGGGGCTGTCCACGAGCTCCGCTGTTAACACTTTGGCCTTTTGAGCGCACGTGTTTGCACCGTTTCCAAATGACTGGACCTCGATACCTTGACGGAGAGAGCCGAGGGCTCTCAGTTGCCAACGCCAGTGTCGGAGTTGGCGGTGGTGACCGGGATGCGTGGCATCTTCTTGGCTGGGCTCGGGATGTGCTAGAAAGACGGTATTAAATCGAATAGTCCGAGAATTATTGCCGTGAAGACAGGTGAGCTGTGTTAAGTCGGTCAAGTCTCGGGATGGGAGCTGTACCTCGGTGGCGTCGCTGGAGCGAAGACGTTCCGGCTCCGAAGGTAGGTCATTGTCCAGAGGTCTCCTGGCATATTCCCTGCGGTGTTTCTCGTCCACACGCGTCAAGTACCAAGTACCCGGAAACAGATCGTCCACGGAGCCACGAGGGACGTAGTTGGCTGGAAGGACATGAAAAGGCGCTTGTGAACACAACATGAAAACAAGAACGCAATTTTGGAATAACGGTTTCTCACCATGACGAAAGCAAGAAAGTGCTGATGAACCAAAACAATTAAATTTGTAGAGTCAAATGCGCATTCTTTTAGCCCCCAAAAAACGGTCAAGTCAATAGTGCGCATTATAGGAGAAAATGAAAGACTTTCACATTTTCTAAATGGATGCCGCCACCTAGAGGTGATGAGAAAGGTGTACACTTTCATTCCACTACGCCACCGCCCCCTCGAGGTTAGGAAAAAGTTGGACACTTTCATTCTCGTATGCCACCTAGAGGTTATGAAAACGGTGAAGGGGGTCGGAAAACTTTCCATACCCACTGTTCATATGGACTAATTGCCTGAGAGGTGCACCTAAAAATTTCCAATGGAAGTAGCCTTTTGGATTAAAGATTAAACAAGCACGGTCCAATTGCCTCGATTCAACCTTTGCAGAGAACAAATTGTCACGAGTGTTAAGTTTGCCCGACAATATTGGAATTAAGCTTTTTTTTTTTTTTGAGCATTCTGCAAATATAAAATGTAACATCCCTAAAAGAGAACGTTCCCCAGACTCTCATTTAATCGACTGCTTAGTTTGAATTGAATTGTTTCTTCGATCTGGCCAAGCAACGTTTGTGTCAGTCTAGGAAGTTTTGCTGGGTTTTTCCAAAGTTCGACATAAACTTAAAAATACAAAAATAGAAATCCTACCGAGGTGGTGGGCCTCTTCTCTGAGCTTCATGTTTTCAGAGAAGACAGGAGGTGAAACCTTCTTCCTTGATTCCAGTCTGACCTTGAGGTCACTCAAACTACAGATGAGTTTGTCAAGAGCAGAACCTGGGGGGCGGGGAGCAGTCGACATTAAAAAAAAAAAAATAAAAAAAAAAATGTGGATTTCTACAATTCCGTAACGCGACCACGATGGAGTGTCATGGCAGACAAGCGAGCCGAATTGCGGGGAAACTCACCAGGTGTGTGGTCCTGTGAGACCCTGAGAGAATACAGAGTTGCAGCAAATCCTGACCCGTAGGAGAAGACTCCAATCCTCTGACCTGCCAACTGTGAAGATGTGTGTCTGCAAAAAAAAAAAAGATGACAGATGACATATTTACACAACTGTACACCCAACAGATAAAGTCATTCAAATTGAAGGAATTTGGAGCACGTGTGTTGCCTATTTTGAAAAAAAAAAAAAAAAAAAAAGCAGATGCTGAAACGTACTGCGCAATGACAGATGCCAAGCAGCCATAGACCGAAGGGGTATACATGTTTCCGTTCTGGTTGGATATGAGCAAAGAGAGCTTGGTCTTTCTCTCAAACAAGTCCGCACTGGCCTTCATGAAGGCCTTCTCCACGTCCCGGTCGAAGTAAGTTTCCTCCGGCTTTACGTCTCTGCCAAAAAGAACCCAAATGTGACGAACACAGACAACACGAGGAACGCCAACGCATTTCCATACATTATTAGCCTCATGGAACACAACAAACTATTTGTACAAAGACAACATTAGCGTATGGTTACGCTCAAAGATTGCAATCAGCACGGCCGCCTGTCCGGATGTTCCCGTCGTGGGTTTACCTGAAAGCTTCGAGGCCGTTGAAGGGGCCCGTCTCAGTGTTTGGGCAGGGGTGTCTCAGAAAGTCATTCAGCATCAATCTGGCCAAAGACTTTTGCACCAGCTTGCAGTACGGCGAGTGGAAGACAAGAAAGCCAAAGTCCTCCAAGGAAAAGCGCTTCTCGGAGTTCTCTGTCGCGGAGAAAGGAAAAGGCAATTTCCCAGGAAATCTACCCAGGACACTGCGCGAGAATATCGCGTGGCAATATTTAACAATTAACGTCAAGTTACGTTGGCCAGTTTATTTTGCTCGCCACAGAGTCACGTGACTGAATCGCGACTGCAGACATGGCGAATGATGACTTTCGTGCACTTCCTCCCTCTCTCTCCTCCACGCACCCGCTCGGCCACATTGTTAAAGCGTTCACAATTCTACCGACGGCGGCATATCTCGCGCACTCGGGAAGGCGCGGATGATGTTAATTCATATTTCACGTATTTACTGGAGGCACCATACAGCCGATATTACATCCCAAAAGTTGCTTTGATCAAATAATGTTTTGCCAGTGACTTCGCTTATGTTGGTTATATGCTGCATGCATTTATGGCCTAACGTTTTTATTTTTATTTTATTCATTTTTACATGTTTTTGTGCTTGAAAATTCCCCTCTGTCGTCAAGGACAAAGTATTGTAAAACAATCAAACGTTCTGCCCGTAATTGATCTCTGTTGTTGTTGTGAGCGTTAAGGGACCAAAATTATTATTAGCAATGATTGTTTGATTCACGATATCATTATTTCTGCCAAATATCGGACTTATCGGTTGGGCCCTGATTCTAAAATGTACCACGGTCAGTTTTTTAGAATACAAATGACTCAATGGCCTTCCTTGGTGTAGTTTATTTCCATGTTCAATTATTCTACAGTTGAATGTCATTGTCATCTCAAATTTCCAAATGTAAAAAAAATAAAATAATGAACCCT
This sequence comes from Phyllopteryx taeniolatus, assembly GCF_024500385.1. Taxonomy (NCBI): domain Eukaryota; kingdom Metazoa; phylum Chordata; class Actinopteri; order Syngnathiformes; family Syngnathidae; genus Phyllopteryx; species Phyllopteryx taeniolatus. Next base: position 22,203,233 of record NC_084516.1, read on the forward strand.
CTTCATTCACAAGTTGTGTAAATGTGACCATAGCTTATTCAAATTCAACAGAAAAGGATTAACACTGGACATTTTGCTTTTAGTGACTTTTTAAAAAACTTTGGAAAAAGGCCAATATTGGTAGCCTTAAGTTTACATCAAGTGTAAAATCTACATTCAACCAACCTCTTTGCCACTGAGCGTGGATCTTATTCCGGTACACGGAGTAGCAGCGGTCCAAGGCACGCAAGTAGCACTCAATAGACAGCTTGCCATCCACCACAGGATACTCAGACATGAGGTTAGGTTTGTAGAAGTCGTACGCATGTTGCATGTGCGTTCCTCGCAGACCTGTCAAACAGACAAAAGTACATCATCATTACCGGACACGTTGAATTCCACCGGTTCCTCGTTAAACTGAACCAAAGTATTCGGACCCCCTTCAATTTTTCACACATTTGCGAAAATCATTTAAGTTCAAGGCCATTTAAGAACAGTCACGGAGTTGTTCTGAAGCCACTCATTGGTTATTTTAGCTGTGTGCTCAGGGTCATTGTCTTGTTGGAAGGTGAACCTTCGGGCCCAGTCTGAGGTTCTGAGCACTCCGGAGAAGGTTTTGGTCCAGGATATCCCCGTACTTGGCCGCATTCATCTTTCCTTCCATTGGAACCGGTCATCCGGGTCTTTCTGTCTCTGAGCTCTTCAGGCAGTTCCTTTGACCTCATGATTCTCATTTGTTCTCACGTGCACTGTGAGGTCGTCTATAGACGGGTGTGTGGCTTTCCTAATCAACTCCAATCAGTATAACCAAACACAGCTGGACTCCAATGAAGGTGAAGAACCATCTCAAGGATGCTCAGGAGAAATGGGCAGCACCCGAGTTAAATATGAGTGTCACAGCAAAGGGTGTGTGATATTTCAGTTTTCCTTTTTTAATAAATCTGCAAAAATTTCAACAATTCCAATTTTGTTCTGTCAATATTGGGTGCCGTGTGTACATTCATGAGGGGGAAAAAAATGAACTTAAATTATTTTAGCAAAAGGCTGCACTATAACAAAGAGTGAAATTTATTATTATTATTTATTATATTTTCAATGGCATACTATACTACAAAATATGGGCCACTGATTACAATTTACATTTGTCAACGTGCACTCATGTTTATTTTCTATCAAATTCATTTCATGTTGCGAAAATATATATACACTACACAAACAAAGTCTCGCAAAGCTGCATGCATTTGAAAAACAATTCTGTATATTACCCAATATATTTTGATCTAAAAATGGTCAAGAAATGTTTAAAAAATTCAAAGTGGGTGTAATCAATTATGTGGAGCACTGTTAGTGTTGCTGAGTTTTGGGATGGATTAGACAACGATGTAGATCGTTCTCGTGGATACACTGTTGTGAATAAGTGTTTACGTTCATTAACATTTCAACACGCACACAAAAAAAAAACATCGTCACATATAAAGATCTATAATGTATTGTTTTTCCTCTATACTTAAACCCATAAAATACTCAACTTTACTTCTCAAAATGGTTATTACAGAGGCCCCCCCTTATATACCATGAAGAAGAAACGCGAGGTCTTATCGTCGTGTTTTGTCGGGTCACCTCGTTCAAAGGCCAAAGGCGCGTTGGGCCCAATGAGCATTGCCACAGCACCGGCGCCCCCTGTCGGTCTGGCACTTCCTGAGGCATACACAGCAATGTCCCCTGCTACAACTAAGGCATAACGGCCTGCGGAGAGAACACAAGATCAACCCAAAAAACTAAACAAACACAAAAAAGATACAAAGTGTTGCCTATTGAACACGAGACACAGTAGTACTGGACTGACATACATAATGGTCGATGAGGATTACATTAATCTGTCAACATGGAACAATGATCAACAAAATAGAAACTTCAACTGATAACGTCTCTACACGTTAACAGTTTTTTTTTTTACCTACAGTGTGTTTACCTACCATCCCATGAGCTGGACTCAACCCAGTTTACAGCATTGAAGAGTGCAGCCGTCCCACCATAACAGGCATTTGTGGTGTCAATGCCCTCCACATCAGTGTTGCCAGAGTCCTCAAACAGCTGCATGAGGACCGTTTTCACAGACTTGGATTTATCAATAATGCTCTCAGTGCCAACTTCCAAACGACCCACGGAATCGTAGGACAGGCTGCTCTTCTCCATCAGCCTTTGCACCACTGTCAGGCAAAGGGAGTTTATATCCTCGCAGTCCGAGCAGAAGCCCATGCAGGCTTGACCCAGGCCCACGGTGTATTTGCCGGCCGTAACACCGTCAAACTGTTCCAGTTCGGCTTGGTCCACATACTGAGAGGGGAAGTACAGTTCCATGGCAATGATACCCACATCTTTTGGCCACGGCCCCAAGCAGTTGATCGAGGCAGACCCAGGCATCCTGTACAGGTTGAACATCATTCAACTCAAGGTTATACGGGTCATTTTCATAGAAATTTGATCAGTAAATGGTAAAGACAAGGCCCACTGTATTTCCCTTTAAAACCCAATTACATTTTGCTGATTATTATTATTTGAATTATTGGCCATTGTTATCTTTAAAGGTTTACAATAAGCCGAATATTTATTAAATTAGTACATGTCATTTGAAAAAGAGAAATCGTGTGGGGGTACAGTCAAATGCTAACTCGTACTGCCAAATACAGTGTCATGAATTAACAACACAATACAGACCGAAAAACAAAACGCTACTATGGCTATGGTGTGTCGGTTGATAACGTTATGTCAGCGACTTTTCCCCAAATGTTATCTACACTTGTTGGAAGCAACAGATAAGACGTACACAACGTTTGGCTTTTTGCTGATTGAACCCAGAGAGAGAAAAAAAAAAAAAAAAAAAAAGCGGTAACTGGGTGAAAGGCCAACGGAATTTGCCAAAAGTTAAGCTAGGTCATTCGTGGCAGTCCCGTCATCTGTAACTCGTTCACTCTGCTAACGGGGTGACATTAAACCATATATAACGGTAAACACTACATTCTGGACGCTACATTTGACAAAGATAGAAGGGGGGGGGGAAATCATTTTATTCGGACAAACTCATCATTAGCTATAACAAGGCACCCAAAAAAAAAAATCGTCATGATTGGGTCGTTTCCTAATTCCTACCCGGACAAAATAGGTCGACGGACATGCTTTAGCACTCAGCAGAGCTAGCTCACTTCGATCTTGTGACATCTTGAAATAACAAAACACAACTGAGATTACAACTTCTCAGAACAATCGCCCAATTAGATAGTCTTCATATGATGTAGGGGAACAACAATTTCGTAGGCACCCATGTCCGAGCAAGCTCATTCTAAAACATCGACTGTACATATGTACAAACAAGAATCGAGTGGAATTGTAGACGTCAATCAATTCTTACCTTTGTGAGTCAAACGTCAGTTATGTAATTGTGTTTCGACCGAGCGCCAGTTAAGCAGCAGAAGCTCAAAAAGTTGCAGTAACTCGGACAGAAGAGTATTTATGTACGAGGATAACAGGGAACCGTAACCTAGGCGCTGCATAGCAAGGCTATAGGACCAATCAGATGACAGGGTACACTTGGTCGATGTGCAGTGCGACCAAGCGCGCACATTTCCTGGCCAATCAGAAAGTAAGAATGGCGACCGTGCGTCAGGCTGTAACAGTGAGCCAATAGAATGGCGTGCACGATGTCTGGTGAGCGCGAGCAACCTATCACAGCGTGAAGGTCATTCCTGGCGCGGTAAACAGCTCTGGTGGTGGGGCAGTTCGAAACGTCTCAAATCCGATCTTCGTGTGTTAATAAGGAACTTTCAAAGAAATACCATGACATCTCCATAAACGTGTCCGTTTCACTGTATATACTGTAAATAGTTTGTGGACAACAAGTACATTTACATCAGTAGTTCAACAAATACAATTAGTTCAATCCTAATTTTGGGATTAACAAAAGATGAAATAATCATGTACGCCAACTGTTCCAAGATAAAAGTACTTATAACCTATTGTATGAAAAGTAGATTATTGATTCTGGGCCCACAATTGAAACAATTTCAAGTATTTGTTTATTATTATTATTTTTTTGTACATAATTTGGGTTTCCAGCTCATTAAAACCCACAAAATCAGAAAAAAAATGTTTTAATACTGTGAAAAAAAATCACAGTATTTATGAGCTGGAAATCCAAATTATTAAAAAATAAATACTTGAAATAAAATTGTGGGCCCTGAATCGATTAAACTAACTTTTTAAAATGGAATTATGGAAATAAATCAACTTTTCTATTATATTACATTTTTTTGGAAAGGGTCTGTAGTCATCGCTAGCAACAAATATAGTAAAAAGTAATACTATTTTTTTTTGCTTGGATTATATATCTCTCAATGTCACTTTTTTTTGCTTGCAATTCAGGAAGTTTAGTATGATTCTTTTTGGCACAAATCAGATTCCATAGGAGGGGAGAGGAGAATTCCAAACGACCCACATTGCGCTGGCTCTCGTACCGGGCCCAAAATTCAGCCCGGGAATATAGATGGAGAGGCCCCGGGTGCCCACAACCTTAGACCGAATTTCTTTTGTTCCTCCTGCCTTGCAATGAAGCCCCGAATACTCACCAATGAGCGGTGACCATAATTTTACTGTCATACAAGACTGTCAGATTGCGTAATGAGGCTGAAACTTAAAATTGAGGGTGTTCTGTATAATGTGATTAGAGAAAAACAGTCACTGAGCAATACAAGGTTGCGAGTACTACTAATCTGAGAATACCAGTACAAATGATTTTTATTTTTTTTTTGACAATTGTGCAAAAAGATGCAGAGTCCTCCCTCTCGCAATGAGAGTAGTTTGAATGACTAATAAGAGCAATAGTCCGGTGCAAAGGGCGCCGAAACATCAAGGAATGTATGCGGTTTAAAGGGACTCGTAGCGAGATAATCTGGGACAGTGTCGATTGTGCAAATGTTGCAGATGCTACTCTGGCATGAGTGGCCAGTATTGGTCAACAACGAGATATGCAAATAGTGCAGCGTGGCGAGACTACTACAGTGAGTGCACGAGTAATATATAATTGGCCCGACAGAAATGTGACAACAAATTGGCAGCATTTGCAATTGTTAAGTTAGCGGTTTAAAAAGTTAATGGCAAGAGGGAAGAAGCTGTTGGAGTGTCTGCTAGTTTTAATTTGCATTGTTCGCTAGCGCCGACCTGAGGGAAGGAGCTGCAAGAGCTGGTGACCAGGATGTGGAGGGTCCAAGAGGATTTTGCACGCTCTTGTCTTAGTTCTGGCAGCGTGCAAGTCGTCGAGTGGGTAGGGGGTTACCGACAATCTTTTCAGCAGTTTTGATTGTCCGTTGCAGTCAGAGTTTGTCCGTTTTTGTAACTCTGGACACCTCTGACATCACATGCATGTGTGGCAGTGTCGATTCACTAACATGTCTCCCCAGTAGTGTCGGGAAGATTACTTTGCAAATGTAGTTGGTTACAATTACAAGTTACCCTGCTGAAAATAATTAGTAGAAGTGCAACTATTTCAATTACATCTGATTACATTTTGATTACTCTTCTTAATTACGCATCAATAGGACCCTTGGATGTTTCCTAAAACCATAGATAATTCATTATTTGGAATTAACCCCTTGTTCCTTACTTACATAATAAATTGATTAAAAAAAAAAGGAAATGCATTAAATGTGTACAGCACGTGGAAAACCACCACATAATGTTGACCAAATGACAAATATGCAAAATTTAGGCAAATGGTAAAGATGAAACTGTTCAAAAGTGTAACTGAGCCTAACCTTTTTAAAATCTCAAGGTCATATTTGAGACTATGACAGAATGGCACATGATAGGACAGAGCCAATCACAAGTGTCGGGTTTAAAAATTGAAAGTAATGAGAGAGAGAGAGAGGGGGGGGGAGAAAAAAAAATCTGAGCTTTTGCAGCCATGTTTCAAATGGAACAACATGATTACAATTCATGTTTATATACAAAAGCAACTGGAATTGAATTACACCTTTTCTCCCAGTAATGTAATGGATTGCCAATTACATTTTGTAATTCAATGGCAATTATTTACTCCCCAGACATACATACGAGATGTAGTTGCTCAATCCCTTAATTACCATCCACTGCCTTTGCAGAACTCAAATTCTTTACCGGGGTGATTTGCACTCCAGATCCTCTCAACAGAGCCACCGAAACGCCAGCCGAGAGTCAAACCCTGAACCTAACAACTGTGAAGCAGCCGTGCTGCCCTCTTATTAATACAGCACCATACACATTTCTATCACAATATTGGCAGTGTGAATAACAAACAACAGTTTATTGCACATCAATATAGTATTTAACAAATGGACAAAACATTCTTTGGTTCAAAATATTGTCAATAAAAGGTGAATAACAAACATTTCAACAATTTCATTGGCATAGCAGAAATACTAAAACACCACCGTAAAATCAAAATGTATAAAAGAAGATTTAATTGGCATAAATACAATGCAAACGTAATGATAACCTGGTAAGAGGCCAACTCTGAACACAGAAGCAGATACAGAAAAAAGTGAACATTCATATGCTTCACACAACTATTGTCCGTCGTCTTAAATTAGGGTTTATCTATTGTAATGATAAATACATACAAATATGACAAACCTAAATTTATAGCAAATATATTCCTAACGGACCCATCAGTGGTTGTGAACTTGACAAACTAACCCCAATGATGCTGTTGAAGTGTGAACACCCCGTTTGCTCGGACTTCAGGTGTTTCTCTCCCAAAGAGCCAGCAGCAGTCTGCCTGCCTGGCCAGCTAACTCCTACAAAAGGAAAGGAACAAAGTACTTCAAATGGCTTTAAACAAAAATGCACAAGCACTATTAGCTATACAGTGGCTACGGAACGTTTTCAGAGCCCTGCGATTGGCTGGCGACCAGTTCGGGGTGCACCAGAGCCCTGACTTAAACCCAATTGAGCATCTCTGGTCAGACCTGAAAATGGCTGCCCCCCCAACGTTCACCATCCAACCTGACAGAACTGGAGAGGATCTGGGGAAAGCCAGCATGTTAAAATGCAAGGAAAGGACAGGGGATTTAAGGCCTTTTTGCGCTGTATCGACGAAAGCAACCATTGTATGAGCTGCGTCCGGCAGGGTGGGCATTTACCGTACCGGTGGCGTGTCTCGATTTGAAAAATGAAAATTCAGGAGCGGTGTAGCTGTGACGTTAGACGGCGGATCCAATAATAGAAGGCTTGGCGGAGGGGTGCTGTGAATACGAACCGGCCGCGATCCGACCAAACAGGTCAATACGGCATAGCGATAGTCAATTGTACGTCATACCTTATCCGCGGTCTACTTCGACGCGAAAAACACGCACCTTGACATCGCAATACATTGGCGCGATCCTTGTCGTTGTCGCCATGGTGACAGTTGTAGCACAAGGTCACGAATCTTTTGTTGAATGAGCTGCTCTTTCTTTTGCTCGTGAGGCTGCCAGTACGATGTTAACTGGAGGCTTAACACAGGCACGACAAGACGCTGCTTGTCAGCTTACTCCGTCCTTTATTTTTTTGCAACTTGAATAAGAGCACAAATTTGCAGAGAAAGAAATGCAGCGCGCATTTCCAGGTCTGTGCTCTCGTCGTTTCCGTCCAATGGGAGCAGCGTTTGTCACGCGTGTGGCTTTTGTTTACAAATTATAGTTCACTTTCGCAATGTGCAATGTGAATGCAAAAATAAAGTCTGCCTTTGGTTCGGATCAAACAAGCGGACTCAAGGGCTTTCCTGGTGTGAATACTGGACGTTCCAATGTAGTCATCACATTTGGGTTTCCATTATAAGACTTAAGAAGCAAAAACTCACTTGTCCATCTCTGCTTATTTGGACCTTCTTGTTGTCGTTCAATGGGTTGAGGATATGTTGGGTGCACTGGAAAGGTAAACTTTCCTTGCAGATCCACTCCACACTGAAAACTCCTCCTAATCCCCCGAAACCCCAATCTTGACAACCCGTATGACTGATGGTCGATGACATGCGAGCATATCCCTGGAAAAATTCAAACAATTACAATGCACAAAGTGGTATATGACCACAATCTATATCTATAGCGCACCCTCCAATTGACCACGATTCTGTGTATGTGCAATAAAGTAGATCCACCGTTTTTGATCTTCTTGACCTACGATGTTTGACGTTTATGACACAACCCCCATGTTTTATTTTAGAAATACTTGTTTATACTTGTTTCCTTCGGAAAGACAATACAGACTAGCCCCAACTTTATGCTTATTCTATGTACAAAAAAAAAATCTATTGAAATCTTAAGTACTGTTAGAAACGCATACCATTTTAATGGGATAGAAATGACTTACTAATTGTGTTACACCGACAAATAAAAATATTCACAGCAACGGGCGGACAACTGTGAATGCATAAGATCCGCCGGTGGGATACAGTTATAGAGTAAGACGCATTGTCTAAAACGTCTACAAAACAAAATCCTAGAATAGTTCAGACAAAATAAAAATATTGATTGGATTACGTTATTAGATCGGGATAATTATCACAGTGCATTCAAAGTTAAATATAGTACAATTTTAACAATTTCAACATCCAAAATATATAGAATCTTTAAAAGGATTATTTTACGCTGCAACCTGCAGTCATGACTTTGCGCAGTTGTGTGTGTTGTCTGTGTGTTTAAGCGCAGCTGTGCATATTTCTCTGGCGGAGCAAACTTCAGCGCGATGAGAAGAATGTAAGCCTTTTGCTTGTCTGTCGGCACACGACTAGTTGGGCACATTTTTTGTTTAACTCTTGTCAAAGAACACAGATTTTTCACAACACGCGTACGTGCTTTGCATTGCGTCCTTACGAATTGAACTTCATGCGCAATGTTCTTTTCCGCTTCATTGAAATTTCCCAAGTCAAATCCCACCGATTGGGCTACCAGCAAAAATAGGGTTAATCAGGAACTATCCGCGGATTCGATTCAACCTAAACTGCCCATCCCCCAACGGTGCCGGCATCCACTTCACACGGACACTGTTGACTGTATTTTTCCAGTATTTGAGTCAATACCCATTGGGCCAAATTCCGTCCGGTATTAACTGCTTTTTGGTTGTTGAGAATGTTTTTTTTTTGTTTTTGTATTTTGCTAGGCGGGACGGTGGACGACTGGTTAGCACATCTGGCTCCAGCATCCCGCGACCCTAGTGAGGATAAGCGGTAAAAGAAAATGGATGGATGGATGGATGGATGGATTTTGCTAAAGTGAGCACGGATCAAAAAAGGAGAGAGTTTTGTCTGGAATAGTTTGTTTTTGTCTTTTTTCGTGCTCTGGAGTACAAAAGTCGTATCACACGTTGTTGCATTATTATTATGTTCGACAATTGATTGCCACAAAATCTGAATTTACAGATTCACTTAGAGCCAATTCAACAGGCTGCAAACACAGCACCAATATTGGCATTATCATAGTGACACATCCAGTGGGTATGGAAAGTATTCAGACCCCCTTAAATGTTTCACTCTGTTATATTGCACCCATTTGCTAAATAATTTCAGTTCATTTTTTCCCCTCAATGTACACACGGCAACCCATATTGACAGAAAAAAAATGGAATTGTTGACATTTTTGCAGATTTATTAAAAAAGAAAAACTGAAATATCACACAGCCATAAGTATTCAGACCCTTTGCTCAGTATTTAGTAGAAGCTCCCTTTTGAGCTAATACAGCCATGAATCTTTTTGGGAATGATGCAACAAGTTCTTCACCCCTGGATTTGGGGATCTGCAATTCCTCTTCGCAGATCCTCTCCAGTTCTGTCAGGTTGGATGGTGAACGTTGGTGGACAGCCATTTTCAGGTCTCTCCAGAGATGCTCAATTGGGTTGAAGTCAGGGCTCTGGCTGGGCCATTCAAGAACAGTCACAGAGTTGTTCTGAAGCCACTCCTTCGTTATTTTAGCTGTGTGCTCAGGGTCATTGTCTTGTTGGAAAGTGGACCTTCGGCCCAGTCTGAGGTCCTGAGCACTCTGGAGAAGGTTTTCGTCCCTGGATCTCCATGTACTTTCATCTTTCCTTCGATTGCAACCAGTCGTCCTGTCCCTGCAGCTGAAAAACACCCCCCACAGCATGATGCTGCCACCACCGTGATTCACTGTTGGGACTGTATTGTATTGGACAGGTGTTTCTCCACACACCGCCTAGAATTAAGGCCAAAAAGTTCTCTCTTGGTCTCATCAGACCAGAGAATCTTATTCCTCACCATCTTGGAGTCCTTCAGGTGTTTTTTTTTTTTTTTTTTTTTTTTTTCTTTAGCAAACTCAATGCGGGCTTTCATGTGTCTTGCACTGAGGAGTGGCTTCTGTCGAGCTACTCTGCCATAAAGCCCCGACTGGTGGAGGGCAGCAGTGATGGTTGACTTTCTAGAACTTTCTCCCATCTCCCGACTGCATCTCTCGAGCTCAGCCACAGTGATCTTTGGGTTCTTCTTTACCTCACTCACCAAGGCTCTTCTCCCCCGATTGCTCAGTTTGGCCAGACGGCCAGCTCTACGAAGGGTTCTGGTCATCCCAATTTAAGGATTATGGAGGCCACTGTGCTCTTAGGAACCTTAAATGCAGCAGAAATCTTTTTGTAACCTTGGCCAGATCTGTGCCTTGCCACAATTCTGCCTGTGAGCTCTTCAGGCAGTTCCTTTGACATGCACTGTGAGCTGTAAGGTCTTCTATAGTCAGGTGTGTGGCTGTCCTAATCAAGTCCAATCAGTATTATCAAACACAGCTGGACTCCAATGAAGGTGTAGAACCATCTCAAGGACGATCAGAAGAAATGGACCCGAGTTAAATATGAGTGTCACAGCAAAGGGTCTGAGTACTTATGGTAGTGCGAAATTTCAGTTTTTCTTTTTCAATAAATCTGCAAAAATTTCAGCAATTCAGTTTTTTTTCTGTCAATACGGGTGCTCTGTGTATATTAATGAGGGGGGAAAAATGAACTTAAATGATTTTAGCAAATGGCTGCAATATAACAGAGTGAAACATTTAAGGGGGTCTGAATACTTTCCGTACCCACTGTATGATGATTGTTCTACAAACATTTAATGTTGATCATTTTGAACTCATTATGGAACATTCACCTATTTGGGTTGACATGAAGCGATATAGACTAAATTGTGCACATTTGTCATTAGGTCAACATGGTATGATATAGTGGCTTTCCACACGCGGTATACAAATTACAAGACTTGTAGACTATAGGTTGAAAAAGGAACACAGGGGGCTTACTAAAATTCTTAGCTGAGACTGGCATACTGTCAGCAAAGATACATTTTAACTGCCGTCTGAAAAAAGATTCGAAATTTCAAACACCCCAACCTTCAGACGAAAAACCTAATGATGATACACGTTATGTTTGGGCATGATAAATTATCGCAGGTCCTGGATGAGTACTTATGCTTAACTGACCTGTCATTGGCATCCCTTGGACAAAAAATGCTGAGGCAGACTTTATCCAACAGAAGAAAATCTTTAGATTTCCTTCAATCGTTATTTACATGGTCTCGTGTTGACACAGACACAGGCTTTCAGGGGAAAGGAAAAGCTTTAATTCCACCCAAATTTTTGTAACGTGTCGAGAGCAGGGGTGTCAAACTCATTTTGGTCAGGGGCCACATCGTAGCTTAGGACTTCCCTTGGCGGGCCACTATGACTCCGAACCCATCCAAATGAAACATTACCTCATAGACTGTAATTACATATAGTATACACAACACATTGATGAATAACCAGTTTTGAAATCAGGACCCTATAAAAACATGTTTTCCAACTATTACATTTTCTTTTCAAAGGGGGATTAGTCACCAAAAAAATGCTTGCAAATATAATATATCATTGGTATCACACCAGAATAACAATTGGCAATTTTGATTTGCTTTCGCGGGGCACATAAAATGGGATGACCAGTTTGCCACCTGTGGTCTAGAGCATTTTTTTATGTACAGTATTTACATTTAGTAATGTTTTGATCATCAGTCCCATTGCCAATGATAATATACAAATAATTATGTTAGTATAAAGTTGATTATGGATACTGGGTTGGACCATATTGACGCTATACCGATAATGTATATAATGAAGTAACGATCAATGCGCTTACAAAATACTGTCGATATATGGTAGACATGTTAAAGTAAGAATTGAAGCGGTGGTAGCACAATTGACCGAAATACAATTTGGTCAAATTGACAGATTACAATTTGACCTCAGACCACATGCTAGCTACCACCCGCAAATAAATACTGGCGAGTCAAGTATATATGAGGATGTGTGTGCCCCCTATCCCTTTTTGAGATTGTTTTTGCGGGCACGCCATTGGACCGGATACATTCGGGTCTACCAAAGTCAGATCTGCCGACGGGCATCCAAATCGTTCAGGTATTGCACATTATCGACTCATCGATTTAAGGAAACAAGTCCAATCAGCACTCCCGAGGCCGGCCGACGGACCCCCGCACGTCATCAAACCCGGCGACTTCATGCCGATTAAGAACGTCCGGCGGAAAATGTTAAATTAACTTTGGTTTTTGATCACTTAGTGTTTAGCAATATTTAGTTTGATTACTTAGTGTTAACTTTTAGGTAGTTGGGATGTAATAACGTTGAGTCATTTTCCTTTTTTTATGTGATTAAAAGTAGATTGTGCGATATAATCAAAAGGGGGGAGCTGATTTGGAAAATGTATGTTTCATATATACCAAATATTACTTCTATTAGTCTATACAACATTCAAATGCTTTATTGCTCCATGTTGTGACGACTAGCTGTTTTCCGATAAAGATGAGTGCAGCCGGACAAAGATAATCGTTTTGCTTTCCTTTTCTTCTCCGTCTCTCTCACTTCTGTAATAACGGAGGTGATTGTTTGCTTGGCCTTCAGTAAGGGGTGACAACTCGTAAGACTTGAACCTTTTCCTCTCTTTTGCAAAGACTTCTTTTTCCCTTGTAATAAAAACCTACAAAGACAAGATTGCGTCCTGACTTCTTCTTTCAGAAAGAGATTTGCCAAAACACCAGTCATTGTTTTGTACGGCCTACAACTCTCTTCTTCCATGCATGACGGTGTGTGTGGGGTGTGCGACAAAACAGTACAGTATACATCAGTGTAAATTGAATTTCCTCTTCAGAGATTATAATAAGTATAATTACTTTAAAAGCTGAAATAAAATGTACCTGGAAGTGTCCCGAACCTTGAATAGAAAAGATGAGGATGATTTCATTCTCCTGGAGGGCCTTGGTGAGTTTGGGCTCATTGCTTGGAATGGTGGACCAGATGCCTTTCTGCTGAGAAATGTCTATGTTCCTCAGGTTGCTGCTTTTCATGACGAAGTAACGGATTGAGGGAGAGGCCAGCTGGGGTAACAATTGTTTCGTGCAATGCTGGGAAAATATACATCAATTCAGTAAATGTTCATTACATTTCACTATGGTCATACAAGTTGCATCTAAACACAAAAAAAAAAAAAAAAAAAAAAAACTACAACAATGTCCTTTGGACAGATCAAAGGTGGTTGTTTGCCCAAATCATCAGCCGCAGAACACCTTAGCACCTTACAGTTATCGGGTGAACCATTAACTCCTGTCTGCACAGTTAGCCAATGTGGCGCCCCAGGCGAGTTTTCAAATGGCACCCCTCTCCATCAACGATTTTACATGCGCTCACAAAAAAATTCTAATAGTCTAATAGTTTTTAACATTGCCTTTAATTTATTAATTTATTTAATTTGGTTGTTCTGATGTTTCCAGAGTTCTGTGCTGCCAATGGTATTATTTCTAATAAAATCTGGGCAGTTCTTTAAATATGAATCTGTTTTCCATGTTAAAATTTTGTCGTCAAGTTATTGCAAATATGTGCGATATTTACGGTACTGCGTCAGAGGGCAGGCGACAACGCTGGAAATAAACTAGCTTTTGGATTCAAACATACTGCGCACAATGGTGACGCGGAGTAAATGTCTCTTGCGGAGCTGTCCCAAATCGCAGACATTTTTTTTTTGTTTGTTTTAAATAACTTTATTGGCGGTCAGATATTTACACTACTACGTCAAAACACATGCGACAAGGCTAAAAATTAACTAGCTTTTGGATTCAAATATAATGTACACGATAGCGAGGCGGAGTAAATGTCTTTTGCGGATCGGATCGGCGAATTACGAGATTGAAGCCGATCGGCATAAAACGCTAATTATCGGCCAATACCGACATCTCAATAAATCGGAATATGGTAGAAAAGTTCATTTATTTCAGTACTCATACATTATATAGCTTTATTAAACATGGCAAAAATATTTTGAGAGGGCAAATTCCTGCCTATTTTCTACATTAAAAATAATTTCCATTGTTTTAGAAATGTTTTGTTTCGTAATATTCTCTAGTTTCGAGAGAGGGTGAATTTGGGGTTTTCGTTTGCTGCAAGCGAGAATCAATCCAAATTATACAATTCATTGAAATGTACCTGTATATTACTTTGGCAAACAATTTTAAGCCAGAGTCTTAGGCAATGGATGGACAGATCAGATTTCTGTTAATTTGGGAATACCTGTCCTGAGGAAGAAGCGAATGGGCTGCTCGACTGATTGTCCAAGCTCACAGAAGAGGTGGAATTGCTTGTGGAGACTTGTTGCTCCATGAGATGTTTTTTGCTCAGCGAAGACTTATCACTGCAATGTGGTTTCTTCCGATACAGGCCTGAAACTCCATGTGTCCTGGAGCATCTGAGAGAATGTGAGTGTGGAGGGGAATGGTACAGTGAAGAAAATGATCTTACTCAACGAATGCCTGCTTGAATATGTATATGGGTCATTCCACGGATGTGGTGAAATGTTACGAGGAATTATTAGCGGCAAAATACATTAAAAGGCATCAAATATTAACACACAACAGTATCTATCGTCAGTAATCAGGTGTCAACATGTAGATAGAAAATAATATTGTATAAAGAATTTTCCAACTCCAATTATTTTGCAAAAACATTTTTGACCAACGCCGAAGTGTGACATTTTAGCAGTCATCAACGGAAATAGGCACAGTGTGAAAAATATCGGCAAAAATCATGCAACCACTTCGCTAATATCTGCTAAAAGGAGAAGTTAAAGGTAATGACATTCCTCGGCGAGATTTCTTAGAGGCACTTATTAGAAATGGGCATCGTGCTCGTAACTTTGTCGGTCAAACCGCGTTACGAGCAAGCGGCCACTCAATTTCGTAACTAAACAAACGACGACCATTTTACGACGGCTATTTGGAATTGATGCGATAATCTCCAAAAAGATAGAAGGATCAATCAATTGCTTCAGAAGGAGTAGGAGACAATATTGACTTCCATTCTTACGTGGCGGTCATATTTTCGTTCGAGCGACTTGGACAAAAATAACAAAAAACGGCCGACTATTTTGCGACATCGGTCACCCAGAACCATTTTCGGCTTACATACGACCGGCATACGGCGGCGGCATTTGAGCTTGATGGGAACATGGTTAGTGTTTTCCAGAAAATGTCAAAATGTTACAAGCTTCGATGTGGAGGATGTGGTCACGATTACGCGCATACTTTAGTCCTCATTACTAAATTTGGGATTTGGTTCAGATTCTAAAAGCCTCCTGTCAAACGTTTTTAACTATCTTTGATCAAAACATCCGATTTACTTTGTTGATGAAAATGTCGATGTGTGCTTGTAACATGACACGGGCACCGCTGGTGTCAAAATGGCTGTATTATCGTTTACTAACACTGACTTGTGGAGAGACATTGCGTTCAGAACTATGTGTTAACGTTTTGAAATCCCGTCGTTCAGTCAAGGATTGGTATTTGGAATACATGTTGAAACTCTGGAATGCCGTGGTGTGTGTAACTGGAGATGTGTTCGACTGGCAGAAGGCCCAGTCAAAGTGAGGCACAATTCATAAACAATTGTGTGTGTGCACTTCCAACTGACAAAGCCACATGGCTCTGAAGTTAAAAATGGCAACGTTCAAGCTTCAAGTTGATGGTCTTCACTGTGAACGGTATCATACCAAGTAAGGAAACTGATATTGAAAAATTCACCAGTCCCATTAACTTCCAAATTAATTAAATCTACTGAAATGCAAATGTTTTTGGATTACCTGTCATCGGTGGGGCTGCAGGAAAGCTTTTGGCTGCCTTTTGAGTTCTGGTAGAACCTCTCTGACATCAAAGTCCAGGGACGCTGGCCTATCCCTGAGGGCTGCTTCAAGCCTGCTCCATGCTCCTCTGTGCTAAGCACCTAAAGGATGTAATTTTAATGAGTTTTTAAAGTTGATCCTTTTGTCGATTTTGTTATGAATTAAAGGATACACACTGTGTCATTTTTCACAAACCGAAAACAGCTCTCAGTTGTCTTCAAATGTGACATGTTTTACAAATTAAATATCACAAGGATCCACTTGTTTTGTCCTGCAAATGATTCACTACTCACACCCCACCTTCCTCCACTGCTGTCGTTTGCCAACACAAGAATGTCATTCGCTACCATGACAACGATGGGCTTATTTGAACCCAGAGTCAAAAAAAAGCAAGTGAAAACGGTGTAGTGCGGGAGTGGCCACACTTTTTTGCCTTGAGCGCTACTTTGAAATGAGCAACTCAAAATGATCTACCTACACGAAAAATGCTTATATATACACACACACATACAGCACCGCAATGCAAAAATACAAAAAAAAAAAAAAAAAACAGGGGCCTCATGGACAAATGGTGCGTACGCACAAAAACGTGGCGATCACTTATGCCGCCTATTGGCCTCACAATCGCTTCGTGACTCCAGCACATCCACTGAAAAAAAGTCCTTTGAATTTACTTCATTTGAACCTGTACATCGGTTGCACATGATTCAAATGTGTTTAAATTGACATCATTTACCCCTCTTCTCCTAAAAAAGAAAACATGATTTTTTTTTTTTTTTTTTTGTCAGTGTGCGTGTCCTCTCCCCTGTATTAAAACAATAAATTGAGGAATCAAAAAGGAGTCAAAGTTTTTGATATCTTCAACATGTGCGCTCATTTCCACGTTGATTGGAATGTATGAAGGAAATGTGCTTGGATTCATGAGTACACAGAGTTTCATACATCTGAATATTTTTGTGCGTACGCCACGTTTTAGGAGGAAATCCACGCAAGTCTTTGTACATGATGCCCCAGTGCAACAAATACGACACGGGCTTATTTGATGAGCAAAAATGTTGCTTAAACCTAAGAGTAACAATAGAGGATGTCTGCTCCAGAGGTGGGTAGAGTAGCCAAATATTGTACTCAAGTAAGAGTACTGTTACTTGACAGTAATGTGACTCAAGTAAAAGTAATCCTCCAAATTACTTAAGAGTCAAAAGTACACAGTAAATAGTAACTTCTATTTGCAAGTCTGATGTCAATGTTTTCCATTGACTTGCGTCCTCTTTTCTTGCCTCAGCCGCTCTCTCGGGTTTGAAGAAGCACGCAACGCTGGCCAGCCGGATTCCTCGATAATCTTCTGCCCACCATTTTGAGACATCGATAGAGTGGTTTCATTCCCAGACTGTCCATTTACATCCACATCCACTTCAAGACGGTGGATGTTCGTTCCCAGGACCGCCATATTCTGTAGCAGTTTGTGATAGTCTTCAGTGGAAAAAGGAGGAATCTTGTTGCTGTTCTCATTGCTAATAGCAGGGTTGTGCTAATTAGCAGGCTGACGTAATGGTAAGGGGTATCAAAAAATATTGGAATACGGCAACAACTGACTGCTCTAAAAAGTACTGTCACACAGGTTTAAAAATATCAAGGAGGCACTGACAATTTCTTTGGAAGAAGAAAAACAAGCTGATTAGCAAGAAAAATGCAAACAGGCGAAGCAAGCAGAGAGAGCAGAAGAGTGTCTGCACTGTACGAGAGCATCTGCAAAAGGGTTACAAAAGCCAATTCTAAAGCTTCAGAATTCCAGACAACCAGAGGGAGAGCCATGATCCTCAGATGGAGAAAACATGGAATAATGGTGAACCTTCCCGGGAGTGGCCGATCTACAATGATGACCCCCAAGAGAACAGCAATGACTCTTCCAGGAGGCCACAAAGGAACTTTAGGACAACTTCTAAAGAACTGCAGGCCTCCTTTGCCTCAGTTAACGTCAGCGTTCATGACACGACAATACGGAAGAGACTGGCCAAAAATGGGATCCATGGCGAAAAACACTGCTGACCAATTCCTTTTGCAAAAAAAAACCCAAAAACAAACAAACAAAAAAAGACATCTGAATGATTTCCAAGAATTTTGAGAGAATACTACATGGAGTGACAAGATGAAAGTTGAGCTTTTTGGAAGATGTGTGTCTTGATGGTGCCTAACCGTGTGGTCGCCTCGGTTACATGCACTCGACTACTATGTTTTTGTGTTTTTCGTTCGTCTTTGGAGACATCACGTGACTCACAATAGGTAGTCTAGCCCGGACTTACTTTCACCAACGTTCACAAACCCGCTCAGTTTTTTTCTCCGAGTTACGTACTGCAGCGTGGGCCGCGGTGTACGGAACATGGATGCAAAAGCGACATAGAAGGAAACGACCGCAAATGCAGGTCAAGCTCCGTAAGAGATGATTCCGCATGCCGTTCCCGTCGATTCACCTCGCGAATCTACACTCCTTACCCAAATAAAATGGACGAGCTTCTTCATCTCACAAAGACAAGTAAGGGTTAGGACGCCGCCCTGTGCTTCACGGAGACGTGGCTTTGTGAACGCGTCCCCGATGGCGCTGCAATGCTTCCGGGCTTCTAACTACACTGGGCAGACCGCATCACGGAGTTATTGGGGAAAGCAAAAGGCGGCGGGATATGCTTCTATATCAACGAAAAATGGTGTATCAACGTCAGCACACACTGCAGCCCGGACTTGGGAGTCGCTGTTTTTGAACTGTAAGTCATTCTATTCGCCATGACATGGAGTGTCTTTGAAACTTCAACTGGGAGCCTGGATGAACATACGCTGTGACATCCTTTATCAGTTTCTGTGAACAGGGGTGTGTACCAACCAAGTAATTTCGCACATCTCTCACATTTCTAACTGCCAAACCTAAGCAACTTCGCCAGGCGAAAGAGGACGGCAATTGAAGTGGGGATTGAGCCCTGTATAATCTCGCTAAAAACCAACAACTGAAGGAAATTAACACCGCAGAGAGAAATTATGCAGTAAAGCTAAAAAACTGTTTACCGCTAACGACTGTAAATCAGTCTAGCGTGGATTACAATCGATAACCAATTACAAGCGACCGTCTCCCCAAGCAGAGAACAATAAAGGGCTAGCTGACGACTGGAACACCTTCGACTGCAGATTCGAAAAGGACACTTTCACAACCCACACCCACCCAGCCGCACCACCGACAAACATCACACACCTGACTTCCCCTCCTGCGTTGACCATCCATGAACAGGATGTGAGACGTATCTTCAAACAATAAAAGATCAATAAAGCAGCAGGCCCAGACCCGCCTCCAAGTCTGCGCGGACCAGCTCGCTCCAGTCTTCACACAGATCTTCAATAGATCTCTGGAACTGTGCGAGGTACCATCCTGTTTCAAATGCTCCACCATCATCTCAGTCCCCAAGAAACCTGCAATCTCGGGTCTGAATGACTACGGGCCTGTCGCCCTGACATCTGTGGTCATTAAGTCCTTTGAACGCCTCATGCTGGACCATCTCAAGATCGTCACAGGTCCCCTGCTGCAACCCCTGCAGTTTGCCTACTGAGCAAACAGCTCTTGGATGAAGCAGTAAAAATGGGACTGCACTTCATCCTAGAACACCTAGACAGCACGGAGACCTACGCGAAGATCTTGTAAAAGTAGGGCTGTGAATTCCAAAATAAGAGCAAGTAAACTAAAAGAAAGTATTGTGTGTTCAAATAAAGTGCTTAACTTCAAAATAATTCTTTGAAAAAAATAACAAAATACAGATAATACTCCATGTTTTGATCATGTGGGTAGAAGCAAAATCATGCATTGTAAAAATGCATTATACATACGTTGAAGGATTTTCCAGTTTTGAGGCCAACTTTGGGGGTGCGCATTATACATGGCTGTGCATTAAACACGAGAAATTACGTTACGTACAGTGGGTACGGAAAGTATTACATTTTTCACTCTGCTATATTGCAGCCATTTGCTAAAATCATTTAAGTTCATTTTCCCCCTTATTAACGTACACACAGCACCCCATATTGACAGAAAAAAAAAAAAAAATTGTTGACATTTTTGCAGATTAAAAAAAAAAAAAAAACTGAAATATCACACAGCCTTAAGTATTCAGACCCTTTGCTCAGCATTTAGTAGAAGCACCCTTTTGAGCTAATAAAGCCCTGAGTGTTTTGGGACTGCCATTCCTCCTTGCAGATCCTCTCCAGTTCTGTCAGGTTGGATGGTGAACGTTGGGGGACAGCCATTTTCAGGTCTCTCCAGAGATGCTCAATTGGGTTTAAGTAAGGGCTCTGACTGGGCCACTCAAGAACAGTCACTGAGTTGTTCTGAAGTCTCTCCTTCGTTATTTTAGATGTGTGCTTAGGGTCATTGTCCTATTGGACGGTGAACATTCGGCCCAGTCTGAGGTCCTGAGCACTCTGGAGAAGGTTTTCTTTCACGATATCCCTGTACTTGGCCGCATTCATCTTTCCTACGATTGCAACCAGTCATCCTGTCACTGCAGCTGAAAAACACCCCCACAGCATGATGCTGCCACCACCATGCTTCACTGTTGGGACTGTATTGGACAGGAGATGAGCAGTGCCTGGTTTTCGCCACACATACCGCTTAGAATTAAGGCCAAAAGCTATCTTGGTCTCGTCAGACCAGAGAATCTTATTTCTCACCATCTTGGACTCCTTCAGGTGTTTTTTTTCCAGCAAACTCCATGCAGACTTTCATGTGTCTTGCACTGAGGAGAGGCTTTCCGTCGGGCCACTCTGCCATAAAGCCCTGACTGGTGGAGGGCTGAAGTGATGGTTGACTTTGTAGAACTTTCTCCCATCTCCCGACTGCATCTCTGGAGCTCAGCCATAGTGATCTTTGGGTTCTTCTTTACCTCTCTCACCAAGGCTCTTCTCCCCTGATTGCTCCGTTTGGCCAGCTCTAGGAAGGGGTCTGGTAGTCCCAAACGTCTGCCATTTCAGAATTATGGATGGCACTGTGCTCTTAGGAACCGTGAGTGTAGCAGATTTCAAGGTTACAAAAACCTTGGCCAGATCTGTGCCTTGCCACAATTCTGTCTCTGAGTTCTTCAGGCAGTTCCTTTGACCTCATGATTCTCATTTGCGCTGACATGCACTGTGAGCTGTTAAGGTCTTCTATAGACAGGTGTGTGGCTTTCCTAATCAAGTCCAATCAGTATAACCGAACACAGCTGGACTCCAATGAAGGTGTAGAACCATCTCAAGGATGATCAGAAATTGACAGCACCCAAGTTAAATATATATGTGTCACAGCAAAGCGTCTGAATACTTACGGCTGTGTGATATTTCAGTTTTTCTTTTTTTAATAAATCTGCAAAAAATTCAACAATTAATTTTTTTTCTGTCAATATGGGGTGCAGTGTGTACATTAATGATAACGGAGTTTAGCAAATGGCTGCAATATAACAAAGAGTGAAAAATTCAAGGGGGTCCGAATACTTTCCGTACCCACTGTACGTGACGCGTATACACTGAAATGTGGGTAGCTGCTCGGGTTGAGGTTGTAGACCAGCAGATCCGTAATTCTGCCCAATAGCCTAGTAGTGTTGCAAGGGTACAAAGGTTGTGCTAATTTTCATATTGTTAGAAAGCATTAACAAATTGAGTTTGTTGGGGGAACAAAAATGACTTACGGAAATGAAGGTTTGAATGGTCATCTCATCTTCTTGAGACCAGGTATTGGACAGACAGATTCTCTTGTTGAACAGATTATGCCACTTGTTCCTCAGGTCAAACACCAATTCTGCTGACTGACAGCATATTCCAAAATCATAATATAGCCTGAAAGTACTGATGAAAAATTAAGCATTTAGAATTGAAACAAGCACCAAAAATTATCCATTCACAAAAAAATAAAATAAATATTAATAATAATAATTGTTAAGTGTAAATTGGATAGATTAAGTGTTCCCAGGTAAAAAAACATTTATTATTATTATTATTTATTCATTTTTTATTTAACTATTCATGTTAGAGAGTTTGAATTCATCAAAGTCTCAAACAACCTTTTAATGTAATTATGGGGTGTTGTGTGTAGACTTTTTAAGGATTTCTTTATTCATTCAATCCATTTTAGAATAAGGCTGTAACAAAAAGTTGGAAAAAGTACTGTCAATATCACTCTTGAAATATTGTTGACAGCAATTATTCTATACCTCACTGTTTGTCTGGAAAATGAGCCACTCATCAATTCGTATTTCAGCGGAGTCCTCTGTCTCACTGTCACTCATGTCATCCACTGGACTCCCTGAAGGACAGAACATAATGGCAAAGAGTCTTTTGAATCAAATTCAACAAAATGATAGCAAAAACCAACTTTTAGATCAGAGTAAAAATGTATTTGTCTACATCAGGGGTGGCCACACTTTTTTTTTTTTTTTTTTTGCCTTGAGAGCTACTTTTCAAAATGAATATATATACAGTTGTGTTCAGAAGTTTACATACCCTGGCAGAAGTTTATGATTTCTTGGTCATTTTTCAGAGAATAGGAATGATAACACAAAAACCTCTCTTTCACTCATGGTTAGTGCTTGGAGTTAAGTCATTTCTTATCAAACGACTGTGTTTACTTTTTGGAAATCATAATGACAACAGAAACGACACAAATGACCCTGATCAAATGTTCACGTAGCCCAGTTTTTAAGAGTGTATTGCCCCCCTTTAACATCAATGACAGTTTGGAGTCTTTTGTGGTAGTTGTGGATGAAGCTCTTTATTTTCTCTGATGGTAAAGCTGACCATTCTTCTCCAGTTCCTGTAAATTCTTGGGCTGTCTTGTATGAACTGCACGCTTGGGATCTCCCCAGAGTGGCTCAATGATATTGGGGTCAGGAGACCGAGATGGCCACTCCAGAACCTTCACTTTATTCTGCTGTAGCCCAGTGATAGGTCGACTTGGCTCTGTGTTTTGGACCATTACCATGTTGAAATATCAAAGTACGTCCCATGCGCAGCTTCCGGGGCCGATGAGTGGAATTTTCCTGTATTTCAGCTGAAGTCATCTGTGGGTTTTTCTTTGCATCTCAAACTACTTTCCTGGCTGTTGTGGCAGAAAATTTTGTTGGACGACCTGATCGTGGTTTGGTTTCAACAGAATCTCTCATTTTCCACTTAAGAGTTTGAACACAGCTGATTGGCATTCTCCGTTCCTTGGATATTTTCTTATATCCCTTTCCTGTTTCATACAGTTCAATTTGCTTTCCCCATGACTAAGAATCCAGAGATGTCAGTGCAAGTGTCTGTCAGGAACCCAGAAACTCACTGAACCTTTATACACACACACAGTCATTACAAGCAGACAGATCACAGGGGTGGATGGTTACCTTTAGTAGCCATTCAAATCCATTTGTGTCAACTTGTGTGAATGTTATCAGTAGACTTTATACCGATCTGATCGGCATCGGTCGATAATTTGCATCTTATGCTGAGTGGCCGATCGGCTTTCTTGTCATAATTCGCCGATCGCTGCGCACAAGACATTTACTCCGCGTCGCCGTCGTGTATGAATCCAAAAGTTTATTTTTAGCCTTGTCCAGTGTCTTGTGGCGTAGCACTGTAACTATCTGACAGGGCAATGTTTTTTTCAATCTTCTCGTTGAAAAAATACGTCATCGGTGTGGGACCATTTTGCGGTGTCTCAGACAAACAACGCGCAAGTTATTTGTAGTGGGGGAACGTCATCGCAATGCTTCAACAACAAATTTGTTCGGGCACCTGAAGAATGTACACAAGGAGGAGCATGTCACGTTCATGTAACACAGCGTGGGAAAAAAACAACTAAAAAACAAACTCTGGACAACACCCGACCATAGTGAGAAAAGTTAGAGCAAGCATGTCATTAACAGTATTATTATTATTATTAAAGTAATTTAATTGAAATAAAGTAATTTAATTACAGTAAGTTAGCGCCCATTATTTGTTATGTTGATGATGTAATGGGGATTTGACCTAAATTTATGTCAGTGGCCTATCCTTGAATGCCCCCTAGAGCTCATTGATGTTTTAACTTTGGTCTGAAAAGCTAGACAATACGTTTGAAGATACTCAAGTATACAGTACACAAATACAACCCCAATTCCAATAAAGTTGGGACGTTGTGTTAAAAAACAAACAAAAAAAAGATTTTCAAATCATGTTCAACCTATATTTAATTGAATACACTACAAAGACAAGGTATTTAATGTTCAAACTGATCAACTTCATTGTTTTTAGCAAATAATCATAAACTTAGAATTTTACGACTGCAACACGTTCCAAAAAAGCTGGGACAGGGTCGTGTTTACCACTGTGTTGCATCACCTTTTAACAATATTCAAGAAACATTTGGGAACTGAGGACACTAATTGTTGAAGCTTTGTAGGTGGAATTCTTTGCCATTCTTGCTTGATGTACAGCTTCAGCTGTTCAATGGTCCGGGGTCTCCGTTGTCGTATTTTATGCTTCATAATGCGTCGCACATTTTTAATGGGAGACAGGTCTGGACTGCAGGCAGGCCAGTCTAGTACCCGCACTCTTTTACTACGAAGCCACGCTGTTGTAACGCGTGCAGAATGTGGTTTGGCATTCTCTGAAATAAGCAGGGGCGTTCATGAAAAAGACGTTGCTTGGATGGCAGCATATGTTTCTCCTAAACCTGTATGTACTTTTCAGCATTAATGGTGCCTTCACAGATGTGTAAGTTACCCATGCCATTGGCACTAACAGCCCCATACCATCACAGATGCTGGCTTTTGAACTGTGCGTCCATAACAGTCCGGATGGTCCTTTTCCTCTTTGGCCCGGAGGACACGATGTCCACAATTTCCCAAAACAAATTGAGATGTGGACTCGTCGGACCACAGATAACTTTTCCACTTTGCATCAGTCCATCTTAGATGAGCTCGGGCCCAAAGAAGCCGGCAGCGTTTCTGGCTGTTGTTGATAAATGGCTTTTGGTTTGCATAGTTGAGTTTCAAGTTGCACTTACGGCTGTAGCGCCGAACTGTATTTACTGACATTGGTTTTCTGCAGTGTTCCTGAGCCCATGTGGTGATATCCTTTACACATTGATGTAACATGTGAGGGATCGGAGGTCACGGGCATTCAATGTTGGTTTTCGGCCTTGCCGCTTCCATGCAGTGATTTCTCCAGAATCTCTGAACCTTTTGATGATATTATGGACCGGAGATGATGAAATCCCGAAATTCCTTGCAATTGTACGTCGAGGAACATTGTCCTAAAACTGTTCGACTATTTTCTCACGCATATACACACACACACACACAGTGGGTATGGGAAGTATTGAGACCCCCTTAAAATGTTCACACTGTTATATTGCAGCCATTTGCTAAAATGTAAGTTATTTTTTTCCCCTCAATGTCCACACAACACCCATACTGAAAAAAAAAAAAAAAAAAAAAAAAAAAAAAAAAAACAATTGTTGAAATTTTTGCAGGTTTATTAAAAAAGAGAAACTGAAATATCACACAGCCATTAAGTATTCGGACCCTTTGCTCAGTATATAGTAGAAGCACCCTTTTGAGCTAACACAGCCATGAGTCTTTTTGGGAATGATGCAGTTTTTCACACCTGAATTTGGGGATCCTCTGCCATTCCTCCTTGCATATCCTCTCCAGGTCTGTCAGGTTGGATGGTGAACGTTGGTGGAGAGCCATGCTACGTTGGTTTTAAGTCAGGGCTCTGGCTGGGCCATTCAAGAACAGTGACGGACTTGTTGTGAAGCCACTCCTTCGTTATTCTAGCTGTGTGCTTTGGGACATTGTCTTGTTGGAAGGTGAACCTTCGGCCCAGTCTGAGGTCCTGAGCACTCTTGAAGGTTTTCGTCCAGGATATCCATGTACTTGGCCGCATTCAGCTTTTCTTCAGTTGCAACCAGTTGTCCTGTCCCTGCAGCTGAAAAACACCCCCACAGCATGATGCTGCCTCCACCATGCTTCACTGTTGGGACTGTATTGGACAGGTGATGAGCAGTGCCTGCTTTTCTCCACACATACCGCTTAGAATTAAGGCCAAAAAGTTCTATCTTGGTCTCATCAGAGCAGAGAATCTTATTTCTCACCATCTTGGAGTCCTTCAGGTGTTTTGTTTTTGGTTTGTTTTTTAAGCAAACTCCATGCGGGCTTTCATGTGTCTTGCACTGAGGAGAGGCTTCCTTCGGGCCATTCTGCCATAAAGCCCCGTCTGGTGGAGGGCTGCAGTGATGGTTGACTTTCTCGAACTTTCCCCAATCTCACGACTGCCTCTTTGGAGCTCAGTCACAGTGATCTTTGGGTTCTTCTTGACCTCTCTCACCAAGGCTCTTCTCCCCCAATTGCTCAGTTTGGCCGGATGGCCAGCTCGAGGAAGGGTTCTGGTCATCCCAAACGTCGTCCATTTAAGGATTATGGAGGCCACTGTGTTCTTAGGAACCTTAAGTGCTACAGAATTTTTTTTTTTAACCTTGGCCAGATCTGTGCCTTGAGCTCTTAGGCAGTTCCTTTGACCTCATGATTCTCATTTGCTCTGACATGCACTGTGAGCTGTAAGGTCTTAGACAGCGTGGCTTTCCTAATCAAGTCCAATCAGTATAATCAAACACAGCTGGACTCCAATGAAGGTATAGAACCATCTCAAGGATGCTCAGAAGAAAATGACGGCACACGAGTTAAAATATACGAGTGCCCCAGAAAAGGGTCTGAATACTTATGGCTGTGTGATATTTCAGTTTTTTCTGTCAATATGGGGTGTATCCAAACACGTAACTCCCAGTTCAAGATAGCGGGCACTCTACTCTTGTGCAATCAATCATTGAATCTATTTGTTGCAAACCTCTATTTGCAACACTTTACTGCACACACGTTTCTTGCAGAGGACACTCATTACTTATTCCCGCTTATTCTGCTACACCTGGGCCACAACACACACACACACATGCGCACGCACAGCACGTGCACATTATTTGTTTTTAAATTTAGGTGCATGTATAGTTCCTTAGGCTAAGCTAGAATAACTACCTTTTTGAACAGTCGCTTCGTGCGGGGCAGAGTTGAGCTGTCTGTACCCGCCTGCAAATATGGCTACAGTGACTGGTGTCACCAAAGTGCAACAGCGAACACTGGCAATTCCATGGCCTCTGCTCATCTCATCATAGATCAACCAGTCAGTAGGAAGAGCCTGTGATAATTTAGATGAACTCTCCTGGAGAGAAATCAAAAGAAGTCATTTTATTTACAGTACTTGCATCCTCGCCCACCGAAAGAATGACAGCGTTCCAAAGGAATAATCTTCATACCTCCTTGTTCTGGTACAGATTCAATGTGGAAGCAGGATGAAAATTGACTTTCTTCTCCTTATTACTAGAGAGCCGGTTTGCCTCAGGGTTAATATGAAGCAGATTTGGATACATGCCAGCAACCAGGGCTGCCTTCACCACTGCCCAGTTTTCGGAGTTGATGTTCACATTACGTATGTCGCTATCGCCATGGACCCTCACAAAGCCTGGAGCACAAACAGGAATTATGAAAGGACAATTCACTCAACTCAAATACAAATAAATACTTCAGGGTGCGTATTAGAAGAAAAACACCTTTGCCACATTTTATTGTAAATGTAATTCATTCGAACAAACCAGTCGCACGAAGCTGTCCCAGCACCTGTGTTCTCATGCCAAGAATCATCTCCATGGTGGCATTGGACAGAAAGTTCTTTTCACAGAAGGGCCGCTCCCAACCATCAGTGCGTGACTTCTGCCATGCCTGACAAACCAAAAGCAATTTTATGTCAGTTTTTAATAGAGGCCAGGAAAAATTATACATAAACAGTCACGTTCCCATTGTCTCCCAACACCATGTTTTCTAACTAAGATGCAAAAATGCAAAATAAATTCAATCTTATGGATCATCCGTACTATCTTTTGTCAAAATGTCTACTGGACATGAGTCAGTGCCAGACAGGGTACCGAACAGACAAAAGTACCTGGAAAACCCTCAGCAGGGTCATGTGGTCACTGAAGGTGTTGGATGAGAATTGTTTACGGCACTGAAGGGCAGCTCTCTTCTGAGAGCCCTGGGCAGGAAGAACAAAAGGGTCGCGATAACCTAGTGTACAGGCAATTGTCAAAACGGGGTCCAGACATCTCAGCACCACAGCACATAGCACCATCTTTCCCAGATGGGGCTCAATAGGTAGGTCAGCCAGATGGAAGCCAAGATCAGTCAGGTCTTCATTCTGGTTCATAGCACCTATTGTCTGAAAAATAAATAAATAAATGTGGTTGGGGGAAAAAAAAAATACTGCAGATGTGTGTGGCGCATTGTGAGGTAATTGGTGTTCTTAGTGTGCATGTCTTACCTTAAGGATCTGCACTGCACTCTTTATAGCGTGTGCAGTAGGAGGTTGGGGAGCCTTGGACAAGAATTCGGATACTGGAGAGGGAGTCAGCAGTTTGGTCTGCAGACATAATTCCTAAAACACACACAAAACATGACGAATGAAAATGATTGCCTTGGTTAAGGAATTTTATCACGTGGGTTGGGTCACACAGAGGTTGAAGACCACCGTTTGCGGTTCTTCTCATTCAATTGTAATTTGGTTTCGTGTTACATTATAAATGGCAATTTTATCTGAATTGAAGACAAAGCTCACAGGAAGAGCACGGACTTACCTTGTCACATGGATTACAGACTACCTCACAGACAGACCTCCGTTTGTCAGGCTGAGGAACTGCACCTTGGAGATGTCGTGAGCAGCATTGAAGCACCACATTGCAATGTACTTTCTCTACTTTAGCAGGTGCTATCCAGTGGTGGGACCAAGTCCCTGCTTTGCCCTCAAGTCCCGAGTCAAGTCGCAAGTCCTACACTTTTGAGTTTCAAGCACTTTCGAGTCCTTCTACCAACAAAATCTTAAAAAGTATTAACATATATAATATTTATATTTAATTAATGCAGAAAGAGGAGAGAAAAGCACAGAGCCTAGAATTGAGCCAGCAACGTGAATTTATTTTTCCTAAGATATCAAATGAACGACATTTTTTAAGGCATCTCAAGATCCACTTTGCTGGTTGCATTCCTTAACCGAAGTGTTCCTGACGTCCGTATTATTGGGAAGCTTTTATTTTGAAGGTCTCTTTCGCCGCGAGTTGGCGACTTATTACCATAATGCCTAGTATGAACAAAATGAGGGGCGGCTGGCTTGACTGCTACTTTACGAGTGGAGGCTGGCTTGACCGCAGTCATTTTCGGGGGTCCTTAGCCAAACCGATGCACATAGCGGAACTATATACCTACTGGGGGCGTGTCTTTAGCGTCCTCTGTCAGGCGCACCCTTCCCCCTTTACGTCCGCATGCTGTCCTCAGTCACGGCCGCTTTTCCTCTGTATAAGCAGGGTGTCGGCAGGAAATGCTCCCAGTTAGTCAAGCGGCGCGCTCAGTAAAGTCACACAACAGCATTTACAGATTTCGGAACTCGGTGCACACATAAGGCGTGCCGCATAATAAGGCGCCCCGTCCATTTTGGAGAAAATGTAAGACTTTTACGTGCGCCTTATGGTCATGAAAATACGGCACTTTGAGGAGTTGATGAATGAAGAAAAGGAGAGAGAATGAAGAGGAGCCAAGTGTGGTGGACCATGAATTGGCAATGATGAGTAAGGGGGAAGTTAGAAAGGCATGAAGGATGATGAAAAATGGAAAGGCAGTTGGCCCTGATGACATTTCTGTGGAGGTAAGGAAGCATCTAGAGAGGTGGCTATGTTTCTAGGGAGGCAATTTCAAACACAAGCAAGAGATTTCAGTTAAAACCTGGCATTTCTTGTGAGTGTCAAAAAACAAGGCATTTCTTTTAAAAAGAGAGGGACAAGTTTGTCATCTTGTTATAAAGGTACAATTTTACCCAACTGTGGTATCGCAGTCGGAACACAAGGGGGCACTGTGTAAAAAATATGGCATCAAAAAGAGGCGAAGAAAAGAACACGAACAAGAATGTAGTGGACTGAAATGAAGCTGCATTCAAATATTGTAAGCAGTTTAAAAAGTGCATATTGCACTTTTAAGGCCTGTTATACTGTATGTCATTAGTAGACATAGCTAATAGATTTTATCTTTATTTTCTTCCTGTCAATCTTCCCACATTGTATGGTGTGACGAGTCTGTTGAGGTTGTCAATATTTCCAGATGGATGTGGAAATGTATGTAAATTTAAAATCATTTCTAGATCATAAGATGTTTTATGAAAGGCACATAAAGTACATAGAACCACTGTGAGCTGCAAATTGCATGTGTCAATGAAAAAGGTGATTCCCATTGCTGAAATTGCACTCTTTTTCAACAATATTAAAAGAAATTAAAGAATGCTCATATGATTTCATAATTTGCAACAAGATAATCAATAAATGTGATTATTTTCCAAATGTACTAGTAATTATTTCCACCCCCCAAAAAAAAAAAAAAAACATTGGAAATGTTTTAATTTTCATGGGATGAATGAGACCCGTGAACTAAAATTAGTTTGACACCCCTGTTAAATACTAATAGAGTGACTCCACCTACTGAAGACAAAACCCTTGTGTGTTTTCAAATATTTGGCCAATAATGTTTGGACAATGGACACAATAGTTGTAGAGTCATAACAACAAACCCTGTTCATTGATATCAAAAACTGAAAATGTGATTTTCTACCTGCAACGGCATTCGTAGCAGCTGTGGAACCTGGAACTCTTGCATATTGTTGAACCTTAGTTGACTGAAGAGGTGGAAGCAAATCCCTGGTTGGCAGCGTCCCGCTCTGTGGACATGCTGGACTTTCAATCCCTTTTTACATTTTCTCAAACACGGATTTATCATCACTGAGTAACTGGACAATAACAACAGGTCACAGCAATTTCAAATTTCCATCAAACAAAACACAATTTGAGGAGTAGAAAGATTTGATTCCATGTGGGAAAAAAAGTCACGCACGGATAAAGATGACCACAACGTAGCCCACTTCCAGTTGTGTATTATACATAGTATGCCACAGTCCCATAAAAGTGTATTTTTAGAGCAGTAAGATTATAAAAATGAGGTTATTAACATTAGTGCTTTGTAATAGCGGTAAAATTAAGGGATACACAAATTTACCTTACATTCTAATCAGATTTGCTGGGAAAATTACAAATACAGATTTCGCCTTAAGTTAGGTAGTATGCGGCAATTTTAGAGAACAGAAAGGCGCTGTTCACTTTTCACACGTAATATAACCTTTTCAAAAAAGGCTGTACTGAATAAACGATACGGATTAGGAGAAAATGTCTTTTTAGATTGTCAGTTATCCTGATAATTACTGCAGAAACCAACATGGTGCCCACGGGCAGAACAAAGGAGCAGGTTTGTGCCATCGTCTGTCATCAGCATAGAACAATGTCCACAGAGCCGCCTGAAATTAGGTAATTCGAATTTCTCGAGGTCATCTACAACCCGCCTACCTCTCACATGTGGGTCTTCTACACCGAGGCAACCAATTAGAGGAAAAGGGGCGGTCTGAGCCAAATATGGATAAATATGGATGTTCTCCAGAACACTCGTATGACAAAACCAAGCTTTTTTTTTTTTTTTTTTTTTTTTTTTTAAAATGGCTAACACTTTTATAGTAAGTCCTTGTTAGAGAGTCACTCTATGGAGGTCTAAATAGCCAAAACAAGGGACCTGTAAACAGCAGAGCTGTGTTATCTCACCACAAGTATGATTAATCAACAAAATCTGAAAATGGAGAAATTATTGTTACCTTCCTCTTCGTTGAAGAGCACTGGCTTTTGAAATCCAGACCGTCTTTAGCATTGAGATGCGACTGATGGTATCAAAGGATTTCTACACAGGAAGACATTGGTTTACAGATGTGATACTTTGTCTAGTGATAAACTACAGTTCTTTCAAAATGTTTGATAAAACTTCCGTACCTCTTTGACTCTTCCAGAATCAATCACAAAAACAACATCATTGATGGTGATGCTTGTCTCAGCAATGTTAGTTGAAAGAATCTGAGAAGGAGCAGGGAGGGTGGGGGGGAGTGGGGGTTTACAGCAAGAAAATAAGGATCTATTTTGGTTGACTCAAAGGAATTTTTATATACAGTACGCATCACATATGTCTCAATACTATAAACAAGTGGTCCCCAACCACCTTCTGTTGTATTGCAATTCGCGTCAATGTGTTTTATTGACCGGATCTTCTCCGCCGCAACAGCTGCGCGTCTCAATTGATACGTCGAGACTGTACGGAATGCTTCCGTTTCTGGTTCGAGCGGGCTGGCCAACAGCGGCAGAGCACAAAAGAACGAAATAATTTCATAAACTAATTCAGCTCATCACGTTTACTGAAAAGATTTGTTCTTTTGAAGGAAACGTTCGCGAACGAAACAACACTATATCATGAGCCCTACTTAAAATAGGGGTTTATCGCAACAGTTAACGCTCACTCCGCTCTGGTACAGATACAGTCGTAGGTTGCTGCTCGACACCCACAGTCGGTCCGTGAGAAATATGCCGCCTCCTAACCGGTCCGCGGTGCAAAGAAGGTTGAGGAACACTGCTATAATGCATGTATGCGAGCATGTAGAAGTGGACCCATGGGCCACATTAAAAACTTTTCAGGCTACAGTTCTGTAGTAATGTAGTGTAGTGATTCCTAATCATGGTGCCACGGGAAGTTATCTAAATTCAAATGTTTAAAATGGGTGCCTTTACTCAATAAAGGTTGGAAACCACTGGTGTGGTGGAACACACAGCTGACAGTGGAACCATTATGGGAATGATCAGAATAAGAATCATCTTTATTTCGCCAAGTATGTCAAAAACACACAAGGAGTTTGCCTCCGGTGGTTGGAGCCGCTCTAGTATGACAACAGACACTCAATTGACAGAATACTTTTGAGACATAAAGACATTGAGAAAGTCACAGTCACTCACAATAAAAGGTTGCTAGTTATCTGGTAATATTTGTGTTGATGTTTATGTTTGTTAGTTTGGATTCCCACTTTACTGGCCCCCCTGAACGGGAAGAGAAGTAGGAAATGCATGGCTTCAGAAACATGTTTGTTAATCCATCTCACACTATTATTTTGTGGGGGAGCAGTTGTCATAATAAATATGGAAACAAAGACTTACAATCTTTCTAACATTCAGTGGCGAATTCTTCATGGCTTTTTTCTGTTCGATACTTGGCATGTCCGAATGAAGCGTGAACACCTGGTACCTGAGAGATAAAGTACATACATCTGTTCGAAATTACTGGCTGCACGCTTACACAGCACTGCATACGTTACAGATACACACCCAGATATCCGTATAAACATAATTGCATTACACTTAGTTGCACCGACACAACAAACGCGCAACATATCAACATAGGGTGCGTTGGCAAGTTCACTCCGGGTTGCTCATGTGTGTGCCACTCAATACAAGTAAAACTGACACATTCAATATGGTGGCTGTACTGACGTATCCCTAGCAATAGCCAACACGATCATTAGTAAAGTTATTTAAAAAAAAAAAGTGGAGCACGGGTGCCGCGGTCTCGGGGCGCGATGGGAGCATTGGACTGAATTTCCGAACGGACCTCATACACTAGGGTGAAGCTACGATTGGTCCGAGACTGGTTACAGTTACACCTCGAACACATCTGTCAAAGATACTCTTCAGAATGGTGTTATATATGACGTGATGGCTGTATAAGGATAATCTGGAACAATGTCACAGCGTAAAAATCTAAACGCAAATCATGTCACTTGACGCAGAGACAGCTTTCGATAAAGTTAACTGGGCTTTCCTGTTTGCAGTACTTCGCAAATTTGGCTTTGGAGATTCATTTATACATTGGATAGCAACATGATACAATTCGCCGAAAGCGTCAGTCACCACAAATAGGATTACTTCGCGAAGTTTTACATTACAAAGAGCAACCAGACATGGATGTCCACTCGCACCAGTGCTATTTGCAATAGTCATTGAACCTCTTGCTGTCGCTTTACGTCAGGATGCTAATATTAAAGGTCACCATCACTAGTGACAGAACACAAAATCAATCTGTACGCTGATGACATCCTTCTTTACATACAGTATTCTCTTCAGGCAGTCTTCAATCGCATTAAAACATTTTCACAAATATCAGACTACTCCATCAACTTGACAAAATCAACAATAGTCCCAACAGCAGCAAATTCATGGACTCCTGCAGATCAAATCCCAGATTAACCTATTACTATAGGAAACATTAAGTATTTAGGTATTAATATTTCACCAAAACTCACAGAGCTAACCAATCAAAATGTTTTGCCGTGTGCGCTTCAAGTGACGCAGAGGCGCCGTGCGGGCCAATGCGTCGGTCACGGGATGCAATGCGAGCG
Source organism: Phyllopteryx taeniolatus (assembly GCF_024500385.1). Classification (NCBI taxonomy): domain Eukaryota; kingdom Metazoa; phylum Chordata; class Actinopteri; order Syngnathiformes; family Syngnathidae; genus Phyllopteryx; species Phyllopteryx taeniolatus. The sequence goes on from NC_084516.1 coordinate 22,237,836, forward strand.
TTGTCGGCCGCGAGAGCACGGGACTATAAAGAGGCCTTAAGAAAACAATTCTATTAAACTGGAAAAACATACAAGCTATTAACATCAATCAGTGGCTAAATCTCATCATAGAATATATTGCGTTAGAAAAAATAGCAGAAGAACAAAAAAAAAAATCAATTATATAGATACGCAGATAGGTGTTCACCTTCTAGACTCTTGATTCCTTTGCCTGGGTATTGTGCCATCTGACAATAAGACTTGCAAGTGTGAAAGTGTTTTCTCTTTTTAGATCGGTTTGCATGGTGGGAGGACACATGCATGGAGTGAACCACTGGGGTGACCTCCTGGGGAGGATTGGTGGTGTGATGGTGACTAGCCCATGTTCCGTGGGTGCTGGGGCAGCGCAGGCTGGTGCCCGCCTGGGTCCCCCGCTCTGGCCGCTGGTGGGGGCGGTAGGGCACCCCTGTCACTCCTCGGGCCTGTTTCCTCCTCTTCTGTACGTTCGTTGCGCCCTGCTGCGGTCGCCTCTTAACTTATCTTCAAAGTCGTGCTGGTCAGAAGCTCAGCGCTTACTGTGCAGCCTTATACATTAACAGAGTTTTATCAAATTCTTGACCAGCTGAGGTAAACAGAATGAGGGCCTGCCAGCGGAGATATCTGCTCCCCAATCAAATTTCCTATTGTTATACTAAATACCACGGAACTTAAACCAACAGTGTTTGGTGCACTACTAACAGTTGAACTAGCATAAATTATCTGCTGCTTTTGTAGAGCCTACCTGAATTCTTTTATATTTTACCTTTTGGAAAAGGCAGAAAACCTCTCATCACTGTAGAGGATACGGTCCCTGAGTGACACAATGTCATCATATCCAGGAAGAAAAATTAGCACTGCACCTAAGACAAACAGATATGATCAAATTTAAGCAGATTCAGAAGCACAATGTTTTATGAATGTGGTACATATGCAAAAAGATTTTTACGTACATAACACCAACAACTTCATGAATTATTTGATGCATTGTATGCTTGAAACTCCATGAAATATTTAAAAACATATTTCCATACTTCCTTGTAATTAATGGATTGTGAGTGGATTTGATACAATGACTGACTAGCAAGTATTGTTGAAAAAAACTTTTACAAACAGCCAAAATGTCTGTCCTTTTTTGCATACTGTTCAAGGATTCGGGGAAATTGATTAAGTACATTTTATTGGGGGGAAAATTACTTTGTCTAGTTTTACTTTTCAGAAGATATATTATAAATGGTCTTTGGATTACATACATCCATCCATTTTCTATAGTGCTTATCCTCATTAGGATCGCAGGTGTGCTGGAGCCTATCCCAGCTGACTTGGAACAAGAAGCGAGGTACACCCTTGACTGGACACCGGCCAATTGCAGGGCACATATAGACTAACAAGCATGTATTCTCATAGTCACACTTAAGGAGAATTTAGTCTTCAATTAAACTAACAACCATATTTTTGGAATGTGGTAGGAAACACAAAAGATCCAAGCAAGCACAGGAAGAACATGAAAACTCCACACAGAAAGGCCAGAGTGAGGATATGAACCAGTGACCTTTGAACTGTGAGGCGAGCGCACTAACCGTGCCGCCTTGTTGGATAAAATTTGTGCTGAATTTTTGGAAAAAAAATTAATTCAACTCGTTTCCTGTAATGTGATGTTTTAGAACTTACAAAAGCCCTTTTATTTGAAAGTGTTTTCATTAAAGGCCTGAACACAGATTGTGATGAGACGCACCATCACTTGTAGTTAAGCAGATCTTGTGCAGCAGGTTCATGATGAGATCTAGGTCCACAAACTCATCATCAAAGTTGTGGTGGTACAGCTTGAGCAGGTCCTGGTCTTCGGTGCTGGCATACTGAACCACAGTGGACTCTTTCTGGTCTTCCATCCTTTTAAAGGCACTGCACAAATGAAGTGAAATTAGTCAGGTTCAGAAATGTTGGGAAACTGACACACATCTTTCTGGATCTAAACATCCACACAATGAATTTGGAATGAAACTAACAAGATGCTTTAACTGCAGACTTTAGACCCGTAAAAAGTGGGAGGCACATACACAAACTGTTGTAATTTCTACACTATTCATCTGATTTGGATGTAAAAACCCTCACATTAAAGCTGAAAGTCTGAAGTTAAAGCACATCTTGTTTGTTTCATTTCAAATCCATTGCGGTGGCGTGACTGTAGTGTACACCTTTAATTCTGTATACGTTATTCAGGGTTTCACTACACAAACTCATTATGGACATACAATACCCCCCAACACATGGAAAACGTTTATTTTGAATGTTATTTTTATTTCCCCTTGTTAAAATTGTGCTCTATTTTTTTCAGTGGAGTTATTAAAGGTCCTAGTTGTTATAGACGTAGGCTATAGGTCTCATTAATGGTGGAAAAGGTTTTTAAATGATTTATCTTGGTCTATTTTTTTTCACAAAATCCTGGCATTTTGAACAGGGGTGTGTACACTTTTTACAGTGTACACCTGGTTGCGAAATGGATAAGGAATTCTAATTGAGACATTGAGATAGCTTTACTGTATATACTTGTGTACTGTATACTGAGTATCTTCAAAGGTATTCTCTATCCAGGTCATGTATTCTAATCGGTCAGGTCAAACCAACATTACAACATGACAGAAATAATTAAATTCAAACTTTAGAGCATGATTCAACTCAACGCTGACATGTTTACATACTACCGTTAGTGGTAGCACTAGCTTGCTAGGCTGCATAACGTTTTGTTGCCTGCTTGCGAGCGGTATCGTATTCAAAGTACGTGAACATACCTCAAGCAAGCCTTAAACGAACGTCCTCTCCCGAGCACTGGTGACCACCAGCAAACGTTTTTCTCCATTTTGTTCTTATAATACACGAGGCGCGATCCATTGTTGTTGTTGTTTTTTTTCTAAATAACTTTATGGGTTGTCAAATATTTACAGTACTACGTCAAAAGACACGCAACAAGACTAAAAATAAAGTAGCTTTTGGATTCAAATATACTGTACACAATGGCGACGCGGAGTAAATGTCTTTTCCGCAGCCGATCAAGATCCGCGAATTATGACAAAGCCAATCAGCATAAAATGCTAATTATCGGCTGATCAAGCAGATCAGATCGGTATAAAGTCTAGTATTTTTGTGTAACAACTCTGCCCTAAATGGCAGCTCAGAGAAGCAATTGACACCACAATATAACTATTTAAACTATTTATGACAAAGAATATACATACATTTTCACGACATCATTATACTCACACTGAAGACTGAAGAAGATCAACAGCATCTACCTGCTGAAAGTGTTTTGCAAAGTCCAAGGGAGTCCTTTAAATAAAAGAAAGCAGTTTCATTATCCAGTTTTAGGACAATGTAATGTTAAGACAATTTACATTTTACTTGTCCAGTAACATCAGTGACTAAAGCAACATATCATACCATCCATTGGATGCCTTCAGGTTGATGTCCGCCCCCATGTTAAGCAACTGCTCCATCTGAGTGAGGAACCCTTGCGCTGCTGTCACCATCAAAGGCGTGACCCCTTTCTCGCTGTGCATGTAGTCAACTAGGTTAATCAATACAAACGTGAGAAAACAACTGGTCAAATTCCACACGTTAAACTTCCTATATAAAAATATGTAAAATAATTGTAGACTGCCCAACACATATTACATTATACAATGCCAATGAAAATGTTTTCGATTAGAAATGGTCATGCAGGACTGCACAGTCATACCATTAACATTTTCATAGAGAATGAGGTTGAAGAGCTGAACAACATATTCCTGGTCTGCACTGATAAAAATGTTAGCTATGCAGGTATCCATCTCTTTCAGTAGCCATGGCTCCAACGGCTCGGAGCCTTTGACATCCTGTGACGAGAAAAAAACAAAAACAAAGAGTAACCATTTACAAGTTGAAGTCCAAAGACGTGATGAAAATTTTCTACTTCCATCCATCCATTTTCTGTACCGCTTATCCTCACCAGGGTCGCGGGCATGCTGGAGCCTGTCCTATCGAGCGAGAGGCGGGGTACGCCCTGAACTTGTCGCCAGCCAATCACGGGGGATTAGATTAGATGCGTGGATGGACGAATGGATAACGGTGGTATTAAAGAGGTTTGATTCAATCGGGAAATAGTTTAGTTGTATTCAACTTTTAAATTCAACACAATTTGTTTTTAAATATATAGTTACGATTTTTATTTAACTTTCATGTGTAATACATTTTGAATTGAATCAATTAAGTAGAGTTTTTTTATTTTACCATTTTTAAATGCAGTGTTAAAGTTCAAACTGCATCATGTTACAGTTGCTTACCCTAATATCAAAACATACTTTTTAGGAATAAAACCAACAACATTTAAATGTCGGTCACGAGGCCGGTTACTTTAAGAGAGCCAATTAATTTTTTTTAGGTGGTACTTGGAGGAAAAAAAACTTTGAGAACCACTGGTCCACACTACCTTCTGATTTTGAATAAGCATGGACATGGACGGATGGATTTACAGCATTATATATTCAGTGGTACGCAGTGTTCACAAGTGTGTTACCAGTGACTTGATGGTGCCCCCTGTATCCAGAGAATTGCTGCTCCTGAGTAAGTCAGAGGATGCCAGGTGTGTAATCTGTACATCTTCAACACCAGTTTTCTCCCCTATTTTACTCCACTTTGTCAAAAAGTTCTGCGTCTCCTCCTCTGATGGTGAGATTCGCAGTGAGGTGAACAGGACAATGCCAGTGCATCAAATATTCATCAGTAAATATTCATACTTCTCTGGGATTCTTCCTTGTGTTTTCCCATTTCCTTACTGTTAAAACCTGTGAATCTTAGAACATCCTCCAGAAAATATTGTTTCACTTCAAACTGTCTTCCTTTGACTGCAAGAAAAAGTACATCACAAAAAGTCATTAATTGTTGAACCAATTTACTAACAATTCATGCAAAATGAAAGTTGTCAGTCAATTTGATTGCGTGTGATTGTGCTGGAATCCGAATTTACACTTCTTTTAAATAAATAAAAATAAAAATCATACTATTGTTAATGTTAGAGAGTACTTTGGGGGACACAGTCTAAAATCAGATAATAGTGTGTAACGAATTTGTGTAATGTGTGAAAATGTGTTCAGAATACATGCTGTACGTTCAAAGACGAAGAGCCTGATTTACTAAAATTCCAAATAAAAGGGTGCTAAATTGTATGTTCACGAACAGATTATGCGCTGTTGGTGTCCGTGAGGTGCGATCGACGAAGATCGCGGCATGATTGGCAAAACGGCTAAAAGTGGTGGGGCCGCTGTGTAAAACAAAAAAACACAGTACAATGATTTCCAAATGCTTTTCCAGCTGTATTCAATTCTGGCCCGCCGGTTCTTGTCCTTCTCCTCAACAAATTCAGAAGGAGTGAATATTTGCAAAAAACAAAAACATTTATCAGTTTGACATTAAATAGCTTGCCTTTGTAGTGCATTTAATTGAATATAGGTTTTACAAAGATTTGCAAATCATTGTATTCTGTTTTTATTTACATTTTGCACAATGTCCCAACTTTCATGAGAATTAAGGTTTGTATTACTAAGTTAGAGAAACTAACTATATTCATTTTGGGGTAATCAGAAACCGAATAAAAGTCATGTTTTATTTGATTTGACTTGTCCAGAACGCGTGAGAATTCAATGTATTTGCCCACCCTGCTTAACCTTGCGTTGAAAACTTGGGACAGCACAACTGAAAAACTGGTCTGAGAGAGGCCAACACCAATTGGGACACTGCACATACAACCCCTGGCAAAAAAATTATGGAATCACCGCTCCTGGAAGATGATCATTTAAATGTTTAATTTTGGAGAAAAAGGTCATACATGGATGTTCTACAAAATAATTTTTAGTCAGAATACAACCCCTGTGGGCTTTAAGAAACACTAAAAAGCATAGGGGGGGGGGAAATAGTTGTATTCAGTCGCAATTTTAAGAGCAAGTAGAGGAATCGCTCAATTCTGAGGGGGGGGGGGGAAAATGGACTCAGTTTGTAATTTTCAGTTCGAAAAAAAAACACCTGCATCATATTGAATCTGCTAATTAGTCAGCACTTAAATAAGAGTGTTCAGACTTTGGAGAGCTGCTCCACCAAGTTGGTTGACATGAACCACGGCTCCAACACGAGAGATGTCAGTTGAAACAAAGGAGAGAATTATAAAACTTCTAGAAGGTAAAATATCGCAGAATGTTGCAAAAGATGTTGCTGTTCCCAGTCAGCAGTGTCTAAAATGTGGACCAAGTGCAACCAAAACGGGAAGGCTGTAAATGGGAAGCATTCTCATAGACCAAGGAAGACGTCAAAGCATCAAGACGGAAAACTTAAAGCAATATGTCTTGAAAATAGAAAATGCCCAACAAAAGAGGTACAAATGAGCGGAAAATTGAGTCAACGTCGATGAGCGAACTGTAAGAAAATGTCTAAGGGAAATGGGGTTTACATACAGAAAAGCCAAATGAAAGCCATCCTTAATACCTGAACAGGAAAAAGCCAGGTTACAATTGGCTGAAGAAAACAAATCATGGACTGTGGATGACTGGATGAAAGTGATATTCAGTGATGAATCGTGACTCTACACTGGGCAAGGTGATAATGCTGGAAATTTTGCTTGGTGCCGTCCCAATGAGATTTATGTAGATGACTGCCTGGAGAAAACTTTAACTTCCATCCATTGTCTACGGCTTATCCGAGGTCTGGTTGCGGGGGCAGTAGCTTTACCAGGGACATCAAGACTTCCCTCTCCCCAGCCACTTCCTCCAGCTCTTCCGAGGGGATCCCGAAACGTTCCCAGGCCAGCCGAGAGACTTAGTCTCTCCAGCGTGTCCTGGGTCGTCCCCGGGGTCTCCTCCCGGTGGGACGTGCCCAGGACACCTCACCAGGGAAGCGTCCGGGAGCCATCCTAAACAGATGCCCCAGCCACCTCATCTGGCTCCTCTCGATGTGGAGGAGCAGCGGCTCTACTCCGAGATCCTCCCGGATGACCGAGCTTCTCACCCTCTCCCTAAGGGAGAGCACGGACACCCTGCGGAGGAAAACTCATTTCGGCCGCTTGTATCCGGGATCTTGTTCTTTCGGTCACGACCCACAGCTCGTGACCATGGGTGAGGGTAGGAACGTAGATCGACCGGTAAATTGAGAGCTTCGCCTTTCGGCTGAGCTCCTTCTTTACCACAACGGACCGATACAAAGTCACATCACTGACGCCCCACTGATCCGCCTGTCGATCTCCCGTTCCATTCTTCCCTCACTCATGAACAAGACCCCAAGATACTTTAACTCCTCCATTTGGGGCAGGATCCCATCCCCAACCTGGAGAGGGCACACCACCCTTTTCCGACTGAGGACCATGGTCTCAGATTTGGAGGTGCTGATTCTCATCCCAGCCGCTTCACACTCGGCTGCGAAACGCCCCAGTGAGAATTGGAGATAACAGAATCGGTGACAAAGGGCAGCCTTGGCGAAGTCCAACCCTCACCGGAAACGAGTCCGACTTACTGCCGGCAATACGGAGCCAAGCTCTGACAGCGGTCGTACAGGGACCAAACAGCCCGTATCAAGGGGTTCGAATCTCATCCACCCCCGGGGCCTTGCCACCAAGGAGCTTTTTAACCACCTCGGTGACCTCAACCCCAGAGATAGGAGAGCCCGCCTCAGAGAACCCAGACTCTGCTTCCACATGGGAAAGAGTGTCGGTGGAGTTGAGGAGTTCTTCGAAGCATTCTCCCCACCGACTCACAACGTCCTGAGGCGAGGTCAGCAGCGCCCCATCCCCACTATACACAGTGTTGATGGTGCACTGCTTCCCCCTCCCGAGGCGCCGGATGGTGGACCAGAATTTCCTCAAACCCGTCCGGAAGTCGTTCTCCATGGCCTCACCGAACTCCTCCCACGCCCAGGTTTTTTCCTCAGCGACCACCAAAGCCACATGCCGCTTGGTCAGTCGGTACCCAGCAGCTGCCTCAGGACTCCACAGGACAAAAAGGCCGATAGGACTCCTCCTTCAGCTTGACGGCATCCCTCACCGTGGGTGTCCACCAACGGGTTCGGTGATTGCCGCCACGACAGGCACCGACAACAAGCTCCAGTCGGCCGCCTCGGCAATATAGGCACGGAACGTGGTCCACTCGGACTCAATGTCCCCCGCCACCCCCGAGACGTGGGTGAAATTCTGCTGGAGGTGGGAGTTGCAACTCCTTCTGACATATTCAGTCATATTTTAAAAAATACATTCACAAATTCTGCCAGGGTATGTAAACTTATGAGCACAACTGTACATATATGGAGTCATACGTACCAGTCATAAGGGAATGAAAGAGTAGGCTACACCTTTTTCATAACCGCTAGGTGACAGTGAGACATCAGAATGAAAGTGTACACCTTTCTCGTAACCTCTAGGTGGCGGTGGCATTTTGGAATTAAAGTGGACAGCTTTTTCCCAACCTCTAGATTGCGGCATACATTTATAAAATGGGAACGTTTTTTTCCATTTTCCCCTATAACTATGTATAATGCGCACTCTTGACTTGACAATTTTTGGGGGGGGGAATGCACAAAAATCACGGTACATCTTCAATAAATGCACACGTGTACGTAGAGATTTTGGACACTTTGATTCCATCGATTGAAAGGATATTAGGGGACGACATCATTATTCAAGACGAGAATGCATCTTTCCATAGAGCAAAAACCGTAAAAACCTTCAAGAACCTTCCAGATCTCAATCCAATCGAAACTGTGGTGAAAATTAAAGGCAATGGTCAATGACAAGGCTCCAAACTGCAAAGCTGAGCTAATAATATAATTTAGAGGAAGTAGGAGCCAGATTGATGAAGAATACTATTTGTCACTCGTTAAAGTCACTGCCACAGAGACGGCAAGCTGCTATAAAAGCCTGAGGTGGTGCAACAAAGTACTAGTGGTGTAGTGTTTTCTTTTGTTTTTCACAACTCCATAATTTTTTTTCCCCTCAGAATTGAACAAGTCCATATTTGTTTCATATACTTCCCCCCAAAAAAAGAAATTTTCACCGACTACAATTTTCTTTCTTGCCTTTTTTAGTGTTTCTTAAAGCTGAAAGGCTGGTATTTTGAATAAAAAAAATTTTTTTGGGAACAGCCGTAATTTCTTTTTTTTTCCCCCCTCAAAAATTCAACATTTAAATGATCATCCTCCAGGAGTGGTGATTCCATATTTTTTACAAGGGGTTGTAAATGACCCAGATGAAGAGTTGACATCATTCAACTCTTCTTTTCTCACAGATTTTGTTTAAATCCATCTTGTGCCAGGCTCCAACTCAAACTTTAGATCATGCAGAATTTCAGAACTTCCAAAACTGTTTTGCTGAATAGAAAATATGTGAATATGAATTCTTGTTTCTGGCATTCTAAAATGTTGACATGAGTCACCTCTCATTTTGTCTATTCCTGCTCGCCACAGCAACCAAAGTCATCCTTTAAATGATGCAAAATCAGCCACCCAACTTTATCTCACGTTTGATCAATAACATTGCACGTGTAAAATATTTTTTTTTCCCCCAGGTAGAAATGACAGACACAATCCTGCATGCACCCTGTTAGTAGATCAGCTTCCACATGTGTTAACCCACTGATGCATGAATTATGAAAGCCTTGGTCAAGATTTTTTTTCTTGTGTTTTTAATTCTCCTCTTCTTTTAGATTTTTTTTTCCAAAACTATGACTTTTTTCATAAAGTTACAGACATATCCAATCCAGTGGGCTACAGGACTAAAGACCCGATATGCACCAGAGGGTTTTGCGTGAGCAATGAAGTTTGCGCTTATGTCTGCACGCGCAAACCATTCGTACCAGTCAATCAGGCCCCAAGTGTCAATGAGATTTTAGGTGTACTATGATGCCTGACTTTATTTATACATTTCTTTGACTCATAAAAAGGACAAACGGCCCACAAATATATGTATCATCCCAGTGTTGGGTGCCTTGAGGATTGACTACTGCATTATCGTCTTGGAAATCTATCCTATGTTCTCTTTTGGATCATTTAGGCTTTAGACTGTTTTGTTAAGAGGCGGACGTTACAGATGTGCCAGTCAGATGTCAACAGTGAAAATTATTTCATCTTAATATTGTGGTAGTAAACCAACCATTAGCTCAAACACACCAATCATTAGACCAGATTAAAAAGCAACTACTTCAGATTAGCTTTAAAAGTCAGTTTAAAATGGCTTACGATAAATAACAGGACAGGACCAAGCGTCGAAGTACTTGAGGAACAAATCTACATCCAGAGATGCACTGGAGAGAATCAGTTTTATTGCAGGTAATTGCTGCAGTACATCAAGCATCTTCGTGAGCAGAAAGTCAGTAAGACCATCACGCTCATGCACTTCATCCTTTTAAAAACACAGTAAAGCAGGTTAGCATGGTACATTTAATCAGGAAACTACCTAGCGTATGAACTAAGAGGGGTTGGACTCCATCATAAAAATGTATCTAATTAATTAGAGGCTTTGTAATTAATTTTGATTAATCTCAATTTTAATCATAGAACAATATGTACCGTAATTTCGTGTATAATGCGCATTTTATTCCCCCCAAAATTGTCAGACGTCAAGTGCGCATTATACATGGGTATAGGGGGAAATGAAAAAGCTTTCACATTTTATAAATTTATGCCGCAATCTAGAGGTTCTGAAAAAGCTGTACACTTTCATTCCAATGTCACCGCCACCTAGATGGTATGAGAAAGGTGTACACTTTCATTCTAATATGCCGCCACCTAGAGGTTATGAAAAAGGTGTAGCTTACACTTTTATTCCAATATGACAGGGCGTACGTATAACTGCATACATGTACAGTTGTACTCATAAGTTTACATACCCTGGCAGAATTTGTGAAATGTATATTTTTTAAATGACTGAACAACAACAATCATTCATTTCTTTATACTTATGTTTCGTTTAATGATAATGCTTTTCTGAAATGCTTGAGTTTAATTTGAATCCCATTAAAATAAAATTAAATGCGTTTCACCTAGCCCTTCGTGTTTTCTTTCAAGAATTGTACCCATCTTACAAATTCGACCTGGGTAATCAAACATATGAGCACAACCGTGTGTTTTCTCATTTACTAAATAAACGTAAGGCTGTGAATTTCAAAATAAGAGCAAGTAAATAAAAAAGTATTACTGGTTCAAATAAAGTGCTTAACTTCAGAATATTTATTTAAAAAAAATACTGAAAATACATACTGATCATGAGTAGAAGCAAAATCATGCATTGTAAAAATGCATTATACATATGTAGAAGGTTTTTCCAGAATTTTGAGGTCAACTTTGGGGGTGCGCATTTTACACAAGAAATTACGGTACTAAAAAGCAACAGTTTAATTTAAATGAATTTTAGTTGACTGAATCAAATTGATAAAGACAGGAATAACGTTACTTCTAGAAAAATGAATTTAATTGCATTTTAATATAAAACAGTAGAAAAACTAACAGAAAATATCCCTGGCAAAATTAAACAAGACCTAAAGTGCCATTCCAGAACAGTTATTTTAACAGTATTCCCTTTAAATGGTTTTTGCGTGGCAGTTGAAAAGTTGGATCATATGTCAGAGGGTTGAAGTGCTTGGGTGGTATGAGAACTCCTTTTTGCACAAAGCCACGCTCATCACGGTTTCCATCGGGTAGTTTTTTTTACATGAAATTTGCCTCCCATCAGGCCTCGCGACGCTGTTTCATCCAATTCCTCCAATAAGGTAGCGGAGCTCTGACGTGTACGTCAGTGTAATCGGTGTACCAGGAAATCGTGCACTAGCAAAGAACTTGCCTTGTTTGGAACGCAAAATGCAATTACAAGTGTTAATTTCTTTTCCAAATTTATTTGTAAATCGTGATTAATGCATGAAAGTCGCACCCCTCGTACGAACAGAATACCTAATTACAAATAGTAATCCCTCAAACATATTCAGAGTACAGAATTTTACATTTATTCCTTACCACAATGACATGTGTGACAGATGCCAGACTGGCATCTCCAACCATCAATGTCCTGAGTAAAACTCCAGTGGTACAGAAGGTTAGCAGCGTCTTTGGAGAAACCCTATAGATTCAAAGTCAAAAGTCATTTGCACAATCTCACAAAGATGAAAGGATGAATCTGAATTTTATTCTTAGTTGGGTTTCTTTTGTTCAACTCATTTAACATTTTATCAATAGGATGTAAATCACTAAATGTCCAGTCTGTAGAAAAGTATTGGAAAAAATAGGAAGGCAGTGACTCATTCAGAACAAAATGGCTGGCCCAACAGTATGTGAGATAGTGAAAGAATGTGGCTCAGACGTGTTTTTGTCACCACATGGATGCCATTGCTCTGCCAAGTCAGAACGTTCTGAAATTATCTGAGCATCATTCTTTAAACAATACATTGTAGACCTTTTAGAACATTTTTGCGGGTTATGTTCATTTTACCTCTCCACCGTACAGTCAGCGTTCTACCTGAACGAGTTCAATGAACGAAAGTTCATGAACTAGTTCATATACAGACTCTTTCCAAAAAAATGTAATATTATGGAAAAGTTTATTTATTTCCATAATCCCATTCAAAAGGTTTCATAGATTATAGATTCAAGGCCCACAAATTTGTTTGTTTTTACATAATTTGGGCTTCCAGCTCATAAAACCCACAAAATCAGGAATTCAAAACATTACAATACTGTCAAGAAAATCATCATTTTCAGTTTTTGTAGAAAACAAAAAAATAAACTAGGGTCACATTAAATCACTCACAATATGGTACTTTCAAAATGATATGTTAATCTTCACTACTTGGTTGGCTCATTGCCAGTCAGTTGTTGCTGTTGCTGCTAAAGGTGGCCCAACTAGTTATTACGTTGCAGAGGCAATTACTTTTTCCACACAAGGTCGGGTAGCATTGAATCATTTTTTCCCCCCTCAATAAATAAAATCAACATATAAAAACTGTATTTACTTGGGTTATATTTGTCTAATAATTCAATTTGTTTGATAATCTTTAACATTAGCTGGAGAAACTGCAAAAACAAAAATCTGAACTTGAGAAAGGGGAAAATATTTTTTCACGCCACTGTATATCCATAAAAATTACAATTAACTAGGAAATTTTGAATAAAAAGGTGAGCTTCTTGTAGGTTTTACCTGCTCTCTAGTCTAATGTGATAGCCGACAGTCTTGCCGATTGCCTCTCCCCTCTCAGCTGCCACTCTCTCAGCGACAGTGATGGCAGCCAGGCGTCTGGGCTGAGTACAGAACATTTTGCAGCCCTCTCCTTTCTTGCTGCAGTCATCCAGCAGAAACTGTGGAATCTGACCAAACATACAGGTATATTAATATTACAAAAAATATTTTTTTTTTTTTAAGAAAGTCAGTATATAAGAAAATGAATGCCAATGATTTCCTTTATCTTTCTTTGGAATAGAAGGGTTGTAAAAGACATTTTACAAGTCATATATATCAGACATGCAAACACCAAAGGCATGAAAAAGGTGACCAAAAAAAACAACAACAAAAACATTGTTGGGGGGTCTGGGGGGATCCCCCAGGCCCCCGCAGAGAATTTCTTTTCTTTTATATACATAAATTAAGAAATCTGGAAGACTGTGAAGACTACAATAAGGCAAAATAAAATTTTCTTCACACAGAAAAACATTTCTTTACACCGCTCAAGTACGTTTATGTACAAATTTAAGATTCTAATTAAATTTGCCTCATTTCTTTGCTTTTTGTTTTGGCCTCCAACTTGAGCCAGGCCCATCTCCACCTGCACCTGATGCCTGCTTCAAGCTGTGCCACATGAATAGCATCCTCCTCTTTAAGCACTCTCATTCTGGAAAAGAATTGACTCAAATCATTGTCTGTTCCACTTCATTTTTCACTATTACCAACTTCAAAGGCTAATCCCAAATGCATCCACCAGGAAAATATTTAGTACAGTACTTTTCTGTTTTTGTTCGCCATTTCTGAATTTGAAGTTAGTTCATTCTGTGTTGTGACATAATCCCCAACCTTGCTCCGTAGAGCTTAACACATTTAACATTAACATCCGTAAATTAATTAGATAACCGTAGGTGTGTTTCCTAATTAATACAAGATGCACTAGCAGATCAGCTCTTGTCGGCGATGTTACGCGTGCTTGGCGGTTCCGCTGGGACCGCTACCAGGGCCACGACCCGCAGCACTTCCAACGCGAAAATACAAAAGACCAGTGCAACAAATACGACAAATCTGATGAGTAGAAATGTTGCTTAAACTTAAGAGTAGCAATAGAGGATGTCCACTACAGCGGTGGGTAGAGTAGCCAAATATTGTACTCAAGTAAGAGTGATGTTACTTGACAATAATGTGCCTCAAGTAAAAAGTAGTCCTCCAAAAAAATACTCAAGGGTAAAACGTGCACAGTGAAATAATTACTCAAGTACTGAGTAAATAGCACATACAAACAAAAACAAATAAAAACATTTGCAATTTACTGCAGTGTTTTCTCAAGTTATAAGTGAGCTGAAATATCCACGTTTGGGCAGACAAATACTACAATACATGAAAGCTGTTGTTTGAAAAGCTGAATTTCCAACGGCGCCGGACGTTGTTAACCCGGGCCACGACCGATCCGGTATGGAATTCTTTGGATGAACGCTCATATTTGTTTGGCAAAGTTTTAAGCCGGATGACCTTCCTGACGCAATCCGGGCTTGAGACCGGCCTACAGTTTGCACTGACTTGTGCCCCCCACATGGCTGCATTGTCTTTGTCGGTGGGTGAACTTACAAAATCAGTGAGGGATCAAATTATTATTTCCTCCACTGTATATAATGAAGTTAAACTGTACACAGTTCGTGACAGGAGGTAAGGTAAAATTAAGACGATTCAGAACAGTACTTTTCCAAAATCTGCAGCCACAATTTTAACCAATCTTGAGGTTCAAGAGAGTCTTAGTATTTCAAATTGTAAGCGAAAGAATGTTACCTTTTTGAATGAGTTACAGGATGCTTCGGGAAGCTGCTTTTTGGTTTGTGCGCTACTGGTTGGCCTACATCACAGGTGTCAAACTGGTGGCCCGGGGGCCAGATCCGGCCCGCCACATCATTTTATGTGGCCCGCAAAAGCAAATCAAAATTGCTCATTGTGTTCTGGTGTAATACCATTGAGATATTTGCAAGCATTTTTTTGTTACCAATCCGCCTTTGAAAATAAATGTAATAGTTGAAAAACATGTTTTTATAGGCTTCTGATTTCAAAACTGGCTATTCATCAATGTGTTGTGTATACTGTATGTAATTACAGTATAGGAGGTAATCTTTCATTTATATGGGTTCACAGTTGTAGCGGCCCTCCGAGGGAAGCCATAATTACAATGTGGCCCGTGACAACAATTGAGTTTGACACCCCTGGCCTACATTGTTACTGACATTAAGTGTTTGCTTCGTGAGCTGTCAACAGTTTGAGAGTTGAACTTGAAATATATGAAACCCAAACAAAACAAACACTTGTGATCATTCCGTTACAGTTTGCTATACTTCTCCATGATACTCCAACAAATGGGTGCCGAAAAGCTAGATGGTTCCGTTTGGATCATTTGGGAGCCTTTACAATTGAAAAATGCCATACTCAACTGAGCCAAACTCAAAACGAGAATGCGTCATAGAAAGGGGCCGAATAGTTAAAGGGTGACACCGAAAGCCTCGGAATCCCATTTCTATCCACGATCTGTCAACTTCAGAAAAGACCTTTGAATCATTTTCCTACCTGGGTTGTTTTTCCAGAACCAGTCTCTCCAACGATGAGTACCACCCTGTTCTCGCTAATCAGTCTGACTATCTCTTCTTCATGTTCACATACAGGCAGCGAGCATCGGAAAGTGTCAAACTCTGATGTCCGCCTTTTCGGGGGTACCACAGTAATGCCACAGTCCAAGCGCCCACTTGGCCTGCTCATGTCAACGCTGTTGTCTGATGGAAGACAGAGGAACATTAAACAACTTTGTCTAAATGTGATCATAAAAGCCTTACTTTTGCATGACTACAACTGTCAGTGAATTATACGAAAATATTAAATTTAAAATTTACGAACCCCAATTCCAATGAAGTCGGGAGGTTGTGCATCCATTCATTTTCTGTACCGCTTATCCTAACTAGGGAGCGCTGGAGCCTATCCCAGCTATCTTCGGGCGAGAGGCGGGGTACACCCTGCACTGGTTGCCAGCCAATCGCAGGGCACATATAAACAAACAACCATTCGCACTCACGTTCACACCTACGGGCAATTTAGAGTTTTCAATTAACCTACCATGCATATTTTTGGGATGTCGGACAACAGAATACAATGATTTTCAAATCCTTTTCAACCTATGTTCAGTGTTATTGTTTGTTTTGTTTTGTTTACAAATATTCACTCGTTTTGTATTTGATGCCTGCAACATTGCAAAAAAGCTGGGACGGGGCATGATTACCACTGTGTCACATCACCTCTCCTTTAACGACACTAAATAAGTGCTTAGAAACTTAATTGTTGAAGCTTTGTAGTCAGATTTTTTTTCACATTCTTGCTTGATGTACAACTTCACTTGCTCAACAGTCCGGGGTCTCCATTTTTTTTTTCAAACTGACCGCAGAAAATGCACAAAAATAAATGATTCAGTTACTGGTTTCGTAACATGTCAGAAAATGGGCAAAATGTTGATCACTGTTTTCTAAAGTAAAAGATGTTTGCAAATGTCTTATTCTGATGAAACAGAATCTGCTTTCATGGAGGTCTACAGAAATCTGAATATTTAGTTGACAAACTGAACTTCCGAAGATTTGGACAATTTTAGTTAGTGATTAATTTGATAATCGCTTAGTTGCTGATTAATCGATTTATCGTTGCACCTCTATTAGCATGCCTAGCTTTTCCCCTGGCTGGATGGCAGCTCGGGGTGGGGGATCCCCACTCATACCCCGTGGCTGCTCTCCGGGGTGCCCCCCTTATCGTTCCCCTGTTGGGCATCCTTAGACGCCCTCCTTTCCACTAAGCGGGGGACACCGTCTCATCCTTTAGCTGGGTAGGGACTAGCTACATTGGTGGGCCCTGCAGATTGGTGCGGGCATCTCGCTCTCCTGGGGTTAGGGGTTATAAGGGCGTGTGGGGCAATCAAATTAATGTGTAGTGATGAATGTAATGCGGTGAAACAGACAGTGATGAGTTTGCAACAGTGTATCAGTGTGGCTTAAATATTTCTGCAAGCACCACTTTAAACACAAACTCTCACCAGGTTGTGCTGCCACAGACAGCTTGCTTTTGCTGCTGGCTTGGAAGTCTTCACGCTCTTTATCGGTAATAGGAAACTTCTGAAGATGGCTGCGGATGGCATGTAAAGAGGCTTGGGAGAGTGTCAGGGGCATGATAGACTGACGAGTGTCGAGACAATTCTTTTTCCTGATGGTGAGGAAGCGATTTGATCCTTTCCTGAAAAAGAAAAACAAAATCTATTACCATTTGTGAACCTTCACTTGTATGTTACGTTACAGTATTGGTTAATACACATAGTATATGTTGAAACTCCATCCATCCATCCATTTTCTGTACCGCTTAACCTCACAGCAAGTTGTCCATGTCCTTAAGGAGCCAAGCAGCCCAAGACCATCACAATACCACCACCATGTTTGACTGTTGGTAACGTGTTCTTTTTCTGAAATGCTGTGCTACAATTACGCCAGGCCGGATTTGAACCAGGGTCCTCAAAACTGTGAGGCAGATGCGCTAACGAGTCGACCACCCATGTTGAAACTCAGAACAGAAAATATATTTTTATTGAATACAATTTTTAATACTGAAATAGAATTGTTAACCTTGGATTTGCCGTTTTGCAAAAAAAAAAAAAAAAAAAAAAATTACAGTGGTCCCTCGCCACTTCGCGCTTCACGGCTTCAGTGCTTCGCGGGTTTTTCCAAAATATTCATCAAAAAAAATATACATTTCATCAAAAAATGCCATATCAGCAGCCATATTGCAGAAAGACGCGTTGTTTCATGTTGACGTACGAGAGAGGAGGTTTCCCTGCATGCCAAACAAAGAGATGAGTTGACTGAGAGGCTTTGTACATGCCTGTACTGTACTGTACATGCCACGGGCACTCATACAAGGCGCATGATTGGTTCCCGGCGCGACATCGACCAATGAGAGCATGAGTGGATTTCCACGTATGTGCGTTTGTGTCTGCCTTGCTCGTTGAGCTCATCAACGCATCATCAATAAAAACAACAACAGGAACGCACTTCTTGCTTTGTACTTCCAGGAACTTCTACCCTCTAGTTGTGGTGAAACATACTTACCCTTTGCTTTTAGAAATGTAACCCAGAGCCTGTGCCATACGGTGAATGAAGGCCCTCTCATTAGAGAAAAGCGAAGAGGGAAATTCCAGCTCTGTTCATTCAGGAGAGATATGACATTTTACATGATTTGGACTGTCATTTCTTGCTGCTCACATGTGAATGGGTACTTACTGTATTGACACAATTCTTTTATGTAACAACACTATCAAACATCACATACCTTTCTCGTCACTGTAACGAAACCTCTCCAGGGAAAGGTTAATAGCAATTTTGACTTCTTCACTTATGTGAATGTCTTTGAAGCAACTGGTAGAAGACTGTTGTTTTTTCCGGGTCTTGGCCGGGTTTTGCGAAGTTGTACGGAAATTCGGCATGGTGCACTGAAACATAACATAAAATGACTGTGCTCACAAAGTATTGTTTGATTTCGGGAGTGGACTGTGCACTTTAAAAAAAATATATAGAGAGAGCGTATGGCAGAAACCTATGCTAGTTTTCCCACGCGGACTATATTTAGCTAATTGACTCCGGCTAAATATAGTCCGCGTGGGAAAACTAGCATAGGTTTCTGCTATACGCTGTGCTAATTAACTATTTAACAACAATAATAGCAACTGTTAATCCACAACTATGAGCTACTTTACCTTTTAAACGGTCTTCCCAGAATGGCCAAATGTCGTTCTCATCACTTTGAACAGAAAGGGCTCTTCTTCGTCGTCTTTGTTCCTATTTGATTTGATTGACAGTTGGCAACCAGCGTTTCGGCGAATGACCGCCACCTACTGGACTGGAGTGTAAATCAATAGACAGGCAGGAAATAAGAGGTCAATTTCCTTCTTTCCTCTGCATAAACTGTACAATCCTGCATATCACAGCTGTCAGAAAACCTGCTGCAAAGTCTCTGCCTGTGTCATTTAAGTCCCACTTCTCTTGCTATAGGCTATGTCCTGCATTTGCTTTCAATGAGTATTTTGTATTTAGCCGTACTTTTAGCAGGATTTTTAGGGTTATTGAAAGCATGTTGACATATTTTTGAGCCAGAATATCTCCATTCTTTTCCCCTTCTATTCCTACATGTGCAGGAATCCAATACTTTATTATTTAACCTAATTTATATATTGTTTGAAGTAGCGTATTTGGATCTTTTTTTTTTTTACAAAACGACATTATTCAACAAAGTATGCTCCACCTTCTGATGCAATAAATCTAGTGTTGTGATTATTTGTTGTGATCACTTTTCAGGAACCCCCCCCCCCAAATAAAAACAGCATGTTTGCTGAGTCAAAGAGTAAGCCATTTGCAACACTTTAAATTGGTCAATAATTTGTAAAAACAACATACAGTACCCACGAGAACTGACCAATAGTATCGATTTGTGGAAAAAAATATTAAATTGACCAAATTTTGACATAGGAGGTTTTCAGCCCGACGCCAGCGAGCATCTTTTTTGACATTCATACAACAAAATAAGTCACAGCTTATTCCTACAAGCTATATCAGCTCATCATTATATTAAACAGTACGGGACTGCGAACGCTATCCTGTGGGGTACCACTGTCATTTGTATATACTGTGTTTTTAAATAGTCTGTACCAAGCAAACTTCTACTTTTCAACATACACTTACAGTATACAGCCTTGCACCAACACCTAACGTCATTATTTTGATGAGCAATCCTCCCTTACAGTACGTCATATGCTTTTTCTACTGTATATAAAAAAAAGAATGCCACCACCATCTCTCCATTAATGACTTAAGACATAGAATTGAGTCCATTGTAATATAATAAGAATGAAAATGTGAAAAATAGCTCTTATTTCACAAAAAGGAAATTTCAGTCACCAGGCAATACACTTTTTGATATTATATGTAATCATTAACAGCAAAATATTTTCTAGAGCTACAATGATTGATTACGTAATCGTTTTATGAACACTTGGGCCTATTACGGATTAAAACAAACTTTTTTTTTAAGTCTGTTTCCCCCCCTAAAAAAGGAATATTTTCAACCACTGTAACATTAGGCAGTTGGAACATTAACGTTCATGCTGAAATGTAAATTTCAAAAGGCGTCACATAACTTTCTCCTCCCACTCGCCATCCTTCATTGTGGCAAGGCAAAAAAAGAATATTTTAAATTTAAAATTCAATCATGGAAATCTGTTGATCAAAATGACAACTACACAGTATTATAAAACATACAAAAAAACCGTGTGGAAAAAAAATCTGACTTTATTAACAGTTCACATTTGTGAACTCAAACCACTTCATGAAGCTCACGGGCAACCGTGGCTGAACCTATCACCATGTGCACAAAAAATATTCATCAACACAGTAACAAACATTCTATGAGATTACGCATCTCACGGTCAAACACAATCATTTCACATGAATGTATAACATACACTACTTTGCCAAAAGTATTCGCTCACCTCCCTTGATTCAAGATGATTATTTTAGTGACATCCCATTCTTACTCCATGGGGATTAATATGACACCGGGAATGTGTTTATTGGAATTTAAGACAATTTTTTTCCTAGAAGCCTATTTGTGACATCACTTAAAATAATGTCAGTCAAGGCAGGTGAGCGAATACTTTGGGCAAGATAGTATATCTTAAAAAAAAAAAAAAAGTGCCTACTTAGTTACAGCGTACAAGAAGGGAAATAATTGTGGTTTTAATGCAAGAGGTATACGTTTTAGGAAGTTAGTCTAACCCAGCGAATGTCGGGGTTGATTGTGGCAATCTTTTATTTTATTTTTATTTTTTTAAACCCAACTAACAGACTGCAACAGCACAGGTTTTACATATTGGAAGCCTTTGGTTGGCAGCATAGTACAGCCATAAAATTCCAGCCAAATAAGTACACAGCGGTACACATTTCAGTCAGATGATAGAGAGGTGTGCGGCTACAGTTTATAAAATCAATACATTTTATTAAAAAATATCTTTTGGGTGGCAGCATCATTGAGAAATATGGTGAAAAATGTCAAGTGGCCTCCAAAATTCGAAATAAAATGATCCCGTAATTTGTCTCAGCAAACCTTGCAGGTGAGATCAAAATTTGGTGACTAATTCAGGACACAGATCATTTACTGTGACTTTAAAACTGTTCTTATTGCATTCTTATTGTTCATTCATTTTAATAATGGTTAACCAGGAGCCTCTATACAACAACATATTGGTTTGATACAACTTTCTGAATAAGACGAACTGCACTCCGTTTTCACTAAAATACATCACATTCGATGTTACTTGATAAAATCTTTCCATATTTGGTAGGAAGGCCAATAACAAACTTTATAACAAGTATTCTGAAACTTGATTAGAGGCGTGGGATAAAGTGGATTTACCTATGAATAAAACAATAATAGCTGAACAATAATTTCATGGCAGATTCGACACACCGCTGTCCTCAGAAATGTCCGGCACTGAAGTCCGGACCCCAGTGACGGTTGATGGAGGAAAAATTTCCGTACACTAAATATGACGCCATGTGAAACTGACCGGAAACAAATATGAAGGGCACATTCTCTGCGTGCTGCCAGGGTAAAGGACTTTCTGAGAGGCCATAGTCGGATCATGTCGCAGGAAAGGCCTACTGTTATCACTTTGTCCGCCACGTCAGAAGTCAAAGCATCTCATGATGGCATCTTTGTCAAATTTAAAACTGAGGAAGGATTTGGACGACAGGAGGTCCTCCAAGTCCGCTTGGTGGGCAGCCTGTTGACCGTCGCGAGAGCTGCATGGTGGCCCATCTGCAGGAAGGTAAGTTCATTTACACACGAGTACTGGAAGACACGCTCGTACGAGAGGAGCGTTTGAATGCATGCCATACTCCGTTGCGGGAAATAGTGGACAGTTGGAACCAAATATTTTCAACCCTAAAGTCTTCCCACATTATTTTTCTCAGCCAGAATTAGGAAGTTAAAACCCGTACATTTATCATTGTACAAAAGAGATCAAGATGTCCATACAATCACACAAATCATACCCGTCTCAAATCTGTCTTGTATTCTTCTGGGATGAAGCCGTTTATCTTCTTTCTGCAGGAATAGTAAATGAAATGACTTTATCTACAAGGGGGGGAGAGAGAGGAGAAAAAAAAACAAAAAACAACCCAAACAAGATCTAATCAGAGTCAAAGAATTCATACATTTTAATGGAAATTGTACTTACTGATAATATTCTGACCTGCTGGTTGCTGAATCCATTTTCATTGGTTCCTTTCTTTAGATAAGATGAATCTTGACATTTCTTCCCATTGCCTTTTAAGTGTTGGCTCTACACGTGAGGAGCAAAGTCACGCAGCAAGTGATATTACTCAAAGAGACAACGATAAACAGCTCAACAGTAGGTAGGAGGGAAAACTCAACCGTTGATTAACCAATGGCTTAGAGGGTAAAAAAAAACAAAAAAAACAAGAATGTACTACAATTGATTAAAATAAGAATTATATTAGAAAATGCATTTTCCAACCTCATACTGACTCAGCTCCTTATGTTGCTTGTTTTTGGTATAACCATCTCCAGGAAATACTTCAATACCAGCGAGGCGCCGGGATTTTGACCTAAGAGAAACGGAGAGTGTTAATAAAACATTGACGAGTAGATGTACAGTAATAGTAGTAGTTTATATTCCACTAAGGGTGACCGACAAAGTAGTGCCTTCATCTACTCCGAAGTACTAAAGTTATACAGATCCAGCTAAAGCATATACAGTGGTGTGAAAAAGTGTTTGCCCCCTTCCTGAGTTCATATTTTTTGACCTTACCTGAAGCAAGTGAGGCCTGCAGTTCTTTGTATGTTGTTGTGGGGTCTTTTGTGACCTCTTGGATGAGTCGTCGCCGTGCTCTTGGGGTAATTTTGGTTGGCCGGCCACTCCTGGGAAGCGTCGCCACTGTTCTAGGTTTTAGTCATTTGTGGATAACGGCTCTCACTGTGGTTTGCTGGAGTCCCAAAGCTTTAGAAATGGCTTTATAAAATGTTCCACCCTGATGATTACTTTTTCTCATTTGTTCCTGCATTTCTTTAGATCTCAGCATGATGTCTAGCTTTTGAGGATCTTTTGGACTACTTCACTTTGTCAGGCAGGCAGAAATCACTTTCACACAGGCCCGTGTAGGTTTGGATTTTTTTCCTCCCTTAATAAAAAAACATTTCAAAATAAAATAAAATTAAAAAAATAAAAAATACAAATAAATCAGGATGGGGGCAAACACTTTCACAGCACTGTACAGATATTGATGATATCATCAACTCATCATCACTTGAGCTGACAGAGATGTCTAATATAAGATCATGTTCAACAACAATAAATGGCGTTCCGGCGCAGAATGATGAGCCGCATTTACCGTGCATTGTCTGAGGTTTTGCCTGGAGTGGTGACATTGCTTGCAAAGTCTTCATCGCTATCTGGAGGCTCACCTCTCAGCCTGCTGATCCATTCCTTTAGCGGCCTGCACCGGGGAAGCAGCAAATGTGCAATCAATAGCCAAACATTCATTCCGAGATTAAATTACTATAACGTAATATACGTAAATTATCAGAGGTTGAAACAAAACAGTTCGTGCGCCTTAGAGGTATGAGTTACGCATCTGAATGTTGGCTTCTTTTAAATAGTAAAGAGTTTATTTTATTTTACAGACCATGGTACCAATCCTCTCGAGAGGGGTTGGA
This sequence comes from Phyllopteryx taeniolatus, assembly GCF_024500385.1. Taxonomy (NCBI): domain Eukaryota; kingdom Metazoa; phylum Chordata; class Actinopteri; order Syngnathiformes; family Syngnathidae; genus Phyllopteryx; species Phyllopteryx taeniolatus. The sequence continues at coordinate 22,261,885 of NC_084516.1, forward strand.
CTCTCTTCCACAGGTGTGGGTATACTTATTCTCCCCCCTGCTCGGCGCCCGCACGTTGCGATTCACCCCGGCGGACGAGAAGGTAGCCTCCCTCCGCCTTCGGGTGGGGGGACGGGTCCTGACTGTTGTTTGTGCCTATGCACTAAACAGCAGTTCAGAGTACCCACCCTTGTTGGAGTCCTTGGAGGGGGTGCTGGAGAGCGCTCCCACTGGGGACTCCATCGTTGGACTCCGCCCAGGCTGCCCTTTGTCACCGATTCTGTTCATAACTTTTATGGACAGAATTACTAGGTGCAGCCGAGGCGTAGAAGGGGGTCCGGTTTGGTGGCCTCAGTATTGCATATCTGCTTTTTGCAGATGATGTGGTTTTGTTCGCTTCATCAAGCCGTTATTTCCAATTCTCACTGGGGCGGTTCGCAGCCGAGTGTGAAGCGGCTGGGATGAGAATCAGCACCTCCAAATCCGTGTGATATTTCCGTTTTTCTTTTTGAATAAATCTGCAAAAATTTCAACAATTCCGTTTTTTTCTGTCAATGTGGCGTGCTGTGTGTACATTAATGTGGGGGGGGGGGGAAGATTTTAGCAAATGGCTGCAATATAAATTAAAAAAAACAAAACAAAGTGAACATTTTAAGCATTCTGAAAACTTTCCGTACTCAACTGGAGATGTGTTGAAAGTGAAACAGAAAGTTTCTTATATAGTTCCACCAAGCAGTAACCGTCTCAGTTTACTTCAGTAAGAACAATGGAACGGGAAGAACACGTGCATTTTCGAGAACAAAAGGGGTCTTCAAGTAATAAAAAACAGCTACCAATAAAAAAAAAAGAACCTAAAACAATAGCTTTCCTTAATTATTGCCCTTCGCTTACGGTAACACTTTTGTTGTTGAAAGGAAAGAAGCAGTCAAAAAGTAATCAGCCCAATATCATTTAACCTACTAAAACCTGACTTTTCAGTTTGTATTATTATACTTGTTTGAAGGGTTATTTAAAAAAAATAAAAATAAATAAAAATAAAAACTTTGTTTAAGCCTGTCCTCTTCCTGTCAGCCATTTTGGAAATTAGGTTATTGTTGGATGGCCGTCAGAAGAAGAGAACTGTGATTGAATGTCTTGCTTTGGAAAGGAAAACACCCACTAAACATTTTCAAAAGGTTGCAAAATGTGTACGGAGAAGCTGCAATAGGCTACAAAACAGTTAAAAAAAAAAAAAAAGGTGTGTTGAGGATTAAAGGTGAAAAACAAGAGCCTTCAGAGGTTAAACCTGGCAATAGTGCTAGTATCGAGGCACTGATCAGAGAAGATCATAGTCAGCGCTGATGACATCACCCATCACGTGTCATCGTTGATGGCAGCGACGTACTGGGCCCAAAATTCAGCCCGGAAATTTAGATGGAGGCCCCCCAGGTGTGCAAAACCGAAGACCGAAAGTTTTTCGGTTCCTGCTGCCTTGCAACGAAGCCTCGAATACTAACTAATGAGCGGTGACTGTGATTTTAGGTCTCCTCATTTTTGCTGTATACACTGTATGCATCATACAATTGCCTACCCACTAGGGCAGCCTTACACTCAGCATCTGTTGCCGGTCGGGTTATTGCTCCTTCCTGTTCCATTCTCTTCCTTCTCCTCCAATAAGAGCACCACATCTTCCTCCTCCTTCTCCAAGACCAGCACCACCACCTCACTGCCACCATGGGGTCCCCCAGTCAGTCCCTCAATAACCCCCTCTGCAAGTGACCTTCACCGGCAGCTTTCGGGCTATAATATATACCGGTACTTTGGCCGGGACACTCTGCTTGGCTCGTGCACGACTTTGCTGACATAAGGCTATCCAATCAGCGGTCTTGTATTTGGTGAATATTGGTCTGTAATTATGATTTGTTACAAGATGGCTGTATGTATTGGAAATTATATAGGAATTATCCTATTAAAAAAAAAAAGATGCCTGGAATGGACCGGCCGTTCGGGAGCTGTCCCGCAATTCCCAATTACCACCTGTGGGGTCCCTCAAGGGTCAGTTCTTGGACCCCTCCTGTTCAGCCTGGATATGCTACCCTTGGGTCAAATTCTTCAGAACTTTTATTTTGACTATCATAGCTATGCAGATGACACACAGTTATATCTAGCAGTGTCTCCAGATGACTACAGTTCAATTGAGGTGTTGTGTCACTGTCTAAAACTACAACTATAACTGGATGAGCCAAAATATTCTTCAATTAAACCACAACAAAACTGAGATCAATGTTTTTGGCAATAAAGAAAAGAGGATTGCTGCTAGCAAATACCTGGAGTCACTCTCTTTAAAAGTCCGAAACCTTGGTGTTCTGATAGATTCCGACCTGACCATATCCAGAGTGAAGGCTTGCATGTGTCAAGCAGACCAGGAGAAGCTCATCCATGCTTTTATCTCAAGTACACTTGACTATTGTAATGGTCTTCTGACTGGACTCCCCGAAAAGTGCATTAAACAGCTGCAGCTCATTCAGAATGCTGCAGCTCGGGTTCTGCCCAGAACAAAGAGGTCAGAGCATATTACTCCAATTCTACAGTCTTTACACTGGCTTCCAGTCAGCTTTAGATTAGATGTTAAAGTTCTGCTACTGGTCTATAAATCACTAAACGGTTTAGGTCCTGAATACATGAAGAAATTCTAATGAAATATAAACCCAGTAGGGCTCTGAGATTGACAGACTCAGGTCCAATAGTGGAGCACAGAGTCCAAAGCAAATATGGTGAAATTGCATTTAGCTAGAATGCTGCACACAAATGGAATAAGTTGCCAACTGAAGTGACGTCAGCCCCAAGTGTGAATGTTTTTAAATCCAGGTTAAAAACTATTTTTTTTTCCCCTCATGCTTTTTTAGAGCATTTCAACTTTTAAAACGATATTTCTTGTACTTGCACATTGTTTTAACTACACTTTTATTTGTTTTCACTGTTTTCAATGTTTTTTTCCTCCCTTTGTTTTTAAATGCTTTTAATCATGTAAAGCACTTTGTGTATGAAATGCGCTATATAAATAAATTTGCTTTGCTTACCCCGCTTTTTATATTTTCACTGATTTCCCAGTTGAGTTCTGCAAGACGGTGGCTGCTTGTCAAGAGAGCAGGATGTAGTTTGCTCTTTTGTGGAAGCGAATATCTATTTGTTTATTTTATTTGCTTGGAAAGAATGTACCAGACAGAAAATATCCAAACAAATCAATTTTAAGGCTGGCCACTTCTCATTCACTTGCAAAAGAGAGTAGGTTTAGGTAACACCAAAATCAAACAACTACACTTTCCTCTCGACATACCTTATGAATGGAATGGCCATAAAAAACCTATTGGGGGCAAGTCCAAGTTTAGACTTTGGCGTCATGTCGTTCCTGTGACATGGCAGCTTCTCAATCGAGAACCACTCAATATTCTAAAAGAGAAACAAAAGAAAATAATTATATTCTTATCTACAACCCCAATTCCAATGAAGTTGGGACGTTGTGTTAAACATCAAGAAAAACAGAATACAATGATTTGCAAATCATGTTCGACCTATATTTCATTGAATACACTACAAAGACAAGATATTTCATGTTCAAACTGATAAACTATTATTTTTGGCAAATAATCATTAACTTAGAATTGTATGGCTGCAACACGTTCCAAAAAAGCTGGGACAGGGTCATGTTTACCGCTGTGTTGCATCACCTTTTCTTTTAACAACGTTCAATAAACGTTTGGGAACTGAGGACACTAATTGTTGAAGCTTTGGAGGTGGAATTCTTTCCCATTCTTGCTTGATGTACAGCTTCAGCTGTTCAGCGGTCCGGGATCTCCGTTGTTGTATTTTACGCTTCATAATGCGCCACACATTTTCAAATGGGAGACAGGTCTGGACTGCAGGCAGGCCAGTCTAGTACCCACGCTCTTTTACTACGAAGCCACGCTGTTGTAACACGTGCAGAATGTGGTTTGGTATTGTCTTGCTGAAATAAGCAGGGGCGTCCATGAAAAAGACCTTGCTTGGATGGCAGCATATGTTTCTCCAAAACCTGTATGTGCCTTTCAGCGTTAATGGTGCCTTCACAGATGTGTAAGTTACCCATGCCATTGGCACTAACAGCCCCATACCATCACAGACGCTGGCTTTTGAACTTTGCGTCCATAACAGTCCGGATGGTTCTTTTCCTCTTTGACCCAGAGGACACGACGGCCACAATTTCCCAAAACAATTTGAAATGTGGACGCGGACCACAGAACACTTTTCCACTTTGCATCAGTCCATCTTAGATGAGCTCGGGCCCAGAGAAGCCGGCAGCGTTTCTGGCTGTTGTTGCTAAATGGCTTTTGTTTTGCATAGTAGAGTTTCAAGTTGCACTTACGGATGTAGCCCCGAACTGTATTTACTGACATTGGTTTTCTGAAGTGTTCCTGAGCCCATGTGGTGATATCCTTTACACATTGATGTCGGTTTTTGATGCAGTGCCGCCTGAGGGATCGAAGGTCACGGGCATTCAATGTTGGTTTTCGGCCTTGCCGCTTACATGCAGTGATTTCTCCAGATTCTCTGAACCTTTTGATGACATTATGGACCGTAGATGATGAAATCCCTAAATTCCTTGCAATTGTACGTTGAGGAACATTGTCCTTAAACTGTTGGACTATTTTCTCACGCACTTGTTCACAAAGAGGTGAACCTCGCCCCATCTTTGCTAGTGAATGACTGAGCAATGGAGGGAAGCTCCTTTTCTAGCCAATCATGGCGCCCACCTGTTCCCAATGAGCCTGCTCACCTGTGGGATGTTCCAAACAGGTGTTTGATGAGCATTCCTCACCTTTCTCAGTCTTTTTCCCACCTGTCCCAGCTTTTTTAGAACGTGTTACAGCCATAAAATTCCAAGTTAATAATCATTTGCTAAAAACAATAAAGTTTATCAGTTTGAACGTTAAGTATCTCATCTTTGTGGTGTGTACAATGAAATATAGGTTGAACATGATTTGCAAATCATTGTATTCTGTTTTTATTTATGTTTAACATAACATCCCAACTTCATTGGAATTGGGGTTTTATTAAAAAAATAATAATAATTCTAAATTGAAGAAAAACATATATACCCTGATTTCCTTTCTAGTTTTGGGATTAAACTTTGTATCCTTGGATACTCCTGGTATGATATAGAGCCGTACAAGTTGGTCAGTGATTTTCTGCTCTATGTACATATCTTTGCCGATACGATTTTTTATGTCAAAGCCTGTTTCCTCTAACACCTGGGGAGGGAAAATACAGCATATACTGCAAGCTATAAAGACATTTCCTTGTGGTCAGTTACAGGCAAAGAACAAACGACTCACTTCACGAACGGCGCAATCATGAGGCGCTTCATCCTCATTCACTTTCCCTTTGGGAAAGCCCCAGCCTGACTTGGCAAGGTAGCCCTGAACAAGCAGAACCTGAAGAAAAAAAAACAAAAAACATAATTATACAGGTGATGAAGAAAAAGTGCGTTCAGTCACTCCAGAAGTCCAAATTCCCATTGAAGGAGCATAATATTCAATATCACAACTAAAGAAGTCTGTGAACTGGAAAGAAAATGAATTTCCAACTGTGATTATGACTCACACTTTCTAATGACTCATCAAGAATGATTGCTCCATATGTAGGAACACCCATCTTATACTCCTTCCACTGTTCAAGGACTTTCTGCACATCCTCTCCATGGGACAACAGGAATGGACAGTGTAGGAAAAGTTAGCAGCTGTCAAGAAAATGTAACTGAAAATGTAACCTCAGCCCATCCTCGCTTGTGAACAAATGAGCCTTTTCGGGGTTGCGCCTGCTATACCCAATAAGGACACTCACCTGATTCCAATTAACCAGTTCACCTGTGGAATGTTCCAAACAGGCGTTGGAAGGTGACGCAGGCGTTAAATTCCAAATGAGAGATTTGCAAAACAAAATAAACAAAACAAAACAAAAAAAAGGACAGTTCAGTAGTTTGAACAATATATATCTTGTCTTTGCAGTGGATTTAACTGAATATAGGTTGAAAATGATAAATAAATGTAGTCCACATTTCAAATTGTTTTTGGAACTTGTGGCCGTCAGGTTTAGGAGAAACATATGCTGCCATCCAAGCAATGTCTTTTTCATGGACGCCCCTGCTTATTTCAGCAAGACAATGCCAAACCACATTCTGCACGTGTTACAACAGCGTGGCTTCGTGGTAAAAGAGTGCGGGTACTAGACTGGCCTGTCTGCAGTCCAGACCTGTCTCCCATTGAAAATGAGTGGCGCATTATGAAGCGTAAAATGCGCCAACGGAGACCCCGGACCGTTGAACAGCTGAAGCTGTACATCAAGCAAGAATGGAAAAGAATTCCACCTACAAGGCTTCAACAATGAGTGCCCTCAGTTCCCAAACGTTTATTGAATGTTGTTAAAAGAAAAGGTGATGCAACACAGTGGTAAACATGACCCTGTCCCAGCTTTTTTGCAACATGTTGCAGCCATAAAATTCTAAGTTAATGATTATTTGCTAAAAATAAAGTTGATCAGTTTGAACATTAAATATCTTGTCTTTGAAGTGTATTCAATGAAATATAGGTCGGACATGATTTGCAAATCATTGTATTCTCTTTTTATATTTAACACAACGTCCCAACTTCATTGGAATTGGGGTTGTACAATGGGAAACTCAATTGGCACACAGGCTAACTATTAGCATCTACTGGATGTGGTGGCGTGGTTACCCTTTAGGCAATGTATATCTGAACCCAAGAATATATTGTTTATCCTCAGCGAAGACCGATATTACTGCCGTAATGAGAAACGGAGAGGAGTGAAGTCTCCGGTACAGTCCTGGTGGTCCGAGGTGGCCAAGGAGCACACACCAGAACAAGCAGCACAATGTGCATTGAAGTGAATGTGACAAAAACTCCTGAATTATTTTTAATTCCGTTCAAACGTCATTACTGTGTTTTATGAAGGATATTATTATCGTGCCATTTTTGTCATTAAAAAACCAATTACAAAATTTGCTGGGTTTTTGGGGGGGGGGGGAGGTTGAAACAGATTAATGGCATTCCCATTCATTTCAATCGGGAAAGATGTTTTGAGTTACGAGCGCAAACAAGGAACTTAAAGTCAAACTTGTTACGCAAGGCACCACTGAAAGATCACCCCACTGGTAATGTCATTGATCAAGAGAAAGGATATCAGCTTTGGCAAAGTCTCTTATCCCACAGTGAGGAGCAGCCGGTGTGTTTGGGATGCAGAAGTCCAGGTAAAACCAGTGTGCCAACTCAATCTGAAAGCACACCCGGATAGCGTTGTCCCTTTCCTCACTGGGAATGTGTAGGATGAATCGACTGTCGAAACACAGGACAGAGATCATTAGTGGAAAAGAAATGTACTATAATGCCCCAAGTATATTTTCACCTACCTTGACTAGCATGTGAACATAAGTAACATCCCAATGTTATTCCATAGAGTTTAGTATTACGTCGGTTTGCAGCTATGGCATAACTGCTCCAACTCTTTTGGGATGGCTGTCCACTCGGTTTAGGAGGATTATTGAATATTGACGAAGCCACAGAGGGCAGTGTAGCAGGAGAACACAATTGCATACGATGCCGTGAAAAAGTATTTGTCCCTTTCGTAAATGTATTGTTATTATTTTATTTATTTTTTTTGCATAGTTTCCCCACTTTAAGATAATCAAACAAATGGTAAATATCAGCAAAAAAAAAAACATAGGTAAACATAAAATGCAGGTTTTAAACAGTCATTTTAGTTATGAAGGAAGAAAAATAATTCAAAGCTACCTAGCCCCGTGTGAAGAATTAATTGCCAACATCATAACAGATTGGGCCACCCCTCAGTCACCACAAATAATAGGATCACTTCACAAAGAGGAACCAGACAAGGATGTCCACTCTCACCAACGCTATCTGCAATATTTATCGAAACGCTTGCTGCCGCTATTTGTCAGAATCCTAATATTGGTTGCGCCACAGTGAGGTGTGTGATTCTTGGCTAGAATTGGAACAGACTGCAACAACATCAAACTACCAAGACTCCCATTTATTTCTATGACTCTTAAACGCCATAAGTGTTTCAAGAATCCAATAATCGCATCAACCTTAACGGCTTGGTGGCAGTTTAGAATCGACAGGATCTCAATTAGCTCCAAGTATGCTCTCCCCAATCTGTCATAATCCAGATTTCGAAATGAATAATATACCCCTTCATTTTAGTACATGGGAACAACATGGAATTAACCACCTACAATAACTATTAACAATAAGGTTTTAGGACACGTGATGAACTATTCCAAGAATTCCAAATAACAGCCGGAAACTTTCTTCAATACAATAAATTAAAAGCAGCAATACAAAAAAGAATACCAACACTCCAGCGCACCCTCGAAATGCCAGAGTTTATCAAGCAAATAATGAAGCTCCTCCAGCAAAGTAAAAGAAATCTCTCAAAAGTTTATAAATTAATTTCATGTGCTAAATCAATGCACTTACCAATCACCAAATGGGAAGAAGACCTCTCCATGTCTGCTAACCGTAGCTACTGGATTGATTAACATCAATCAGTGGCAAAATCTCATCATAGAATATATTGCGTTAGAAAAAATAGCAGCAGAACGAAAAAATCAATTATCACATATACGTAGATAGCTGGTCACCATTCCTCAACATACTAAATCTAGACTTGATTCCTTTGCCTGAGTAGGGTGCCATCTGACATTTGACAATAGCAAGACTTGTCATAAGTGTGAAAGTAAACAATGTAATTCTATATTCCTTGTTGTCGAGGTTGTTGTTGTTTTATTATTATTCTATTTATTTATTTTTATTTTCACACATTTTAGATCGGTTTGCATGGTGAAAAGACATGCATGATGTGGGGATCTTATGACAAACAATTATAATTGTTATTTAAATTAAAAAATACTTTCATTTGAAACAGAGGTGTCTGTATGGAGATGTGCTGTGTGCTCTTTCTACCCCTAGATGGCAGTAAAGCCTAAGACATGGCGTTATTTTAATATAGGAAACAGATTCCAATGTAAAGAAATGCTCAATTAATATTATTACAAATGATAATACTAACTACTAACTCCTTTGACTGATAAGTATACTGTTCGCTCTCTATTGGGGTAGGGGCAAATTTATTGATGTGACCCCATCGAGCTCTGGAAACATGTAAAAATGACCAAAACTGTCCAGAACACAGGGAAGAAGAAAAAAAAAAGGGGGTATGAGTATTTGTACTTTACTACTTGTACTCCACCGAGCTTTCTTTTAATTATAGTGAATGAATCCCGTTAACGTGTGATTTTTTCCGACGCCGAAATCGAGGAACATTTTCATATTTGTCAGAACCACAGAAAGCCTCACCTGAATCGAACATTTATAAAAAAAAAATGTTTGTTTTTTTTAAACAGGGATTGGCCGACAACGCAATCTGAAAACAACCACGATTACCTTGCGCGAAACACTGAGAAAACGCGATTTTGCTGGACCTCCGCTAAATCCACGTGCCCGAAATCCAGCACCAATAAAAATGGCAGCAATTCTTCTGGATTTAGTAGCAAACCCACCTTACGCTTGATCAATTTCATTAAATTGTGTTTCTGTAGTTTATATAAATCCAATTTACAACAATTTACATGTTAACAAGGTTCGCGCTTCATATAAACATTTTTTTTATTTATTTAAAGGCGTTTGAATTGGTGCAATAGAAATAAAATTGAAGTGTATATCCGCAATGATTACCTGCAGAGGTCGTCCAGTATACCAGAGGGAATCTCGATTCTTTTTGTTTCCATCTTGGTCGAAAACATTGAGACTCGTCTCGCGTAAAAGGAACTCCAAGAAAAGCCACAGGTAGGCGGGCCAAGCTACATCCACGCGTCTCCAATTACATCCTTCTTACTGAAAGAGCTCTAATCTGGCGCCACGGTCCATAAGAACTTGTAAATATCGTCCCCGAAATTCTCCACAGCGTGTACAGAGGACGCTGCGACAACAGGAAGTACACTATCCAATCAGAAGAGCCCAAATTCTTTCTTTGAATATTATTGGTTTATTGGGATGGCCGTCAAGAACACTACAACGTCATGTGTCAAGTTTGTAAGACGTGTATGTTGTTCTTCGACTGCCATTCTGTAAAGATTCAACCCAAATTTTTTTTAATTTAAATAACAATTATAATTTCATTGAAATGTACATACTTAGCGATTTTATCGATATATGGGTATATTTGTTTCAGACCATACACTTTATAACACCGAAGTCTGGGATACTGTTTAGTGATGGGGACGGCAGTTCTTTTGAGTGTACTGAATCATGGGAATCAATTCATTAAAAAGATTCGTTCACCGAATCGATCAGTTCTTTTTCACAAAATCATTCAAGTGCTTCCTCGTTCACTTAATGATCCATCCCTGAGGTTCACGTTCACCGAAAGACTATGCGTTGTTGTTGTCATGTATCGTAAACTAGGAAAGGCTAAATTATTACCTACCTAGCTCTCGAACAGCCGGCTTCGGTTGTGAGTCGTGAACATGCGTGCAGCGACCTCAGCTACCGAACATTCTTCCGCGTCCCCTGACGTCCAGCTCGGCTCTCGCCAGCCGGCGTGACTTTTCTGCATTCCACGGCGGCGGACAGCGTCGCTGACACCAGCACCCGCCACCCGGGCTTCCTGCTCACTCACCTTACACTTATTTTTATCTGATTCGTGGAAACCATCTTTTGAGTGTCTTGAGAAGCGCTATATCCATTTAATGTTTTCTTATGAAATCAAAAAGCTTTAATAATCACAGAGGGAGTATATGTATGTGTACGTATATACATTTCATTATTAATTTACATTCATTTTAAACGTGTGCTTGACTGACTCGAAAAGTAGCCGCTAGCTTGAAGCTGCTAGTGAAAGCTATCCCCGCGACTACGTCAAGGCTTGCGGTTAAAATCACTCATGAGTACGTTCACTTAGTAGTACGTCGTTCCTTGCGCAAAATGAGTACGTTCGCTTAGTAGTACGTCGTTCCTTGCGCAAAATGAGTACGTTCGCTTAGTGGTACGTCGTTCCTTGCGCAAAATGAGTAAGTCTGCTTAGTAGTACGTCGTTCCTTGCGCAAACGACTCACTCATCGTACTAGTTAATCGCTCCTTAGGGAATCACAAACGAAGAAGTTAGACGAACGAATCACTCTTCAGTTCCTCAGTCCACCAGTTCACTGAACGAATCACTCAGTTCACTTAAGTCCCTCCCCCGCCCGAACGGCGCTGCTTGAGACTGGCTGCTCATTGGTCATTCGCCGAAGTGAGTGACAACGCTGGTGAATTGGAAATCCAATGGCAGTACGTTTAATGAGTCCCGCCCCCGACTGCACGCTGGCTGCTCACTGGTCATTCGTCGAAGATTCAGAAGTGAGTGACGGAACGCTTCGACGGTTGCGTTTCCGCTCCCAGCCGACTCGCTCGCCTCACGGCGGCCAAGCTCAAAGAACGAATCATTTCATAAACTGATTCGGTTCAGTTCGTTCACTAAAAAGATTCGTTCTTCTGAACGAAACGTCCGCGAACGTAACAACACTGTTTTTAATATAGAGAGTCATATACACGTCACCTCAACTAAGAATGGCGCGTGTGTCTCCAATGGATGCTCAGTCAACTTTTTGGTTTGTTTTACAACCAGAGAGAATGGCCAGGATACCAGTTGTAAATGTATACCAACGTTCCTTACCTGAAATAGCTTAACACGTATCATCTTCTGGCTGTCCGTACTGTATTTAATGAGCGACATCACGATCGCAGGGCGTGGCTGCACAAAGCCATGTGAAAAAATAAATAAATAAATAATACAATAATGCCCCGAACGTAGACTCGCAGGAACAATTCGTTAACGAAACGGTCGTTTTTTATACCTTGAAAGTGCACCTGTGAAGCTCTAGGTCTAATATCAAACCGCTATTTTCTTTATTCCACTGATATGATGTCTGGGGGTACCTGCAGCATATAACCAAGCACATCGGTGCAATACAAGGTCGAGAATTGTTCCGGATCAGTTCCATCAAGTTAGCCGGTTTGTGAGAATGAAATATGATTGTGTCCGTCAACCGTAAACTAGAAGATGGCACATGACTAATACATTGCTTATATTGTTATATTTACTCGGCCACAATTTGATACGCGGTCGCATTCAATTCGAACGTTTCAAAGAACAGCACCATTGACTTATGGTCAGTATGAAGTCACAAAAGAAATACTGTCCACTGAACAAATGTCAATTTTTATTTTGAAGAAACTTACCGGAAGTGCTCGTTAACGTCCTCCCTACCTTGATGCTTTGAAACTAACGGGAGTGTCCAGTTTCAGGAGTGTCGCAGTTTGCCATCGAGCAACTTCCGAATTCGTCCTCGTTCGGCAAGGCGAGAGCAACCATGGCGCAGGCACTCAAAGGAAGATTTGACAAGTTCCTCCACGAGAAGAACCTCGCGACTGACGTCCTCGCTAAAGTCGAAGCAAAGACCGGGGTGAGCAGGACGTATATCGCTCTCGGTGAGTGTCGACGGAGGGATGAAAAAAACCAAAAAAAAAAAAAAAAAAAAGCGAAGAGGAATACTGGCATATGTTGAAGGCATATTCCTAAATAAAGATATTGAAAGTATACATTTTTACATTTAAATATTTTTTTTTAATAAAAATCCTCATGATTATATTTGTTTCGTCGCAGCTATCGTCGGCATCGTGGCTGTGTACTTGGTGATTGGCTACGGAGCCTCCTTGCTGTGTAACCTCATCGGCTTTCTTTACCCCGCCTACATCTCGTAAGTGGACCCGCCGGGGACAATATTGACAGGAGCACAATGCAAGCAAAGAGCAATGCTGAACTTGATTTTCGACGTGGTTGAACCTTAAGACATTTGCACAATAATATATTGAATGCGGTTTGCTCTGTGTCAAATATCACTTCTCAAATTGTACAATTGCACCGAGCATTTGTTATTTTTTTTTTGTAATACTGTGGATGGGTTTTGACAAGTAATAAACTGGTAATCAAACGGACATAACAGTATTTTGGTGGCCGTTTTCTGCATGTTTAAGTGTCCGCTAATTAAGTTGAAGTTTGTATGTTGAACATAATTGTCTCATAAGAAATAATGTAAATTGGTTCAGCCTCACCTTCACGCAAACGGAAATGCGATCTCTTACTCGCTGTTTTTTTTTTTTGAATGATTATTTATCAAAATGAGCAACCGTTTTTCCACTTGGTCCAGAAGTTTCCTTTTCAAGATACTTCATTTGCTTTGGCCAAGTCTGCAGCAAAAAAACACAACCAAAAGCACCCTTGTGTGTAGGGTATATCAAATATAAATAAGGAGCGTGGTTTTCAGCGTTACAATTGTAAAGTATACACTAGTATGCAAACCCATAATTTAAAGGTCTACTCCGGCTCGTATTACTCGCACGCAAGTTGAGGACTCTCAACAGGCGCTCGTCGAAATCAGACGGAGAAAAGATGATTCTGTAGAATGCTATTGGTGTCAGGGGCTCGAGAAAGGAAAACGCGCAAAAACCGTTGTGAGAGCCCCCTTGTCTTCCTCCAGATCATCTTGTGATCATGATGTAATAAATGCTTGCGCGTCTCAAAGAGCTCGGATTTATTTGCACAGGGAAAAGAAAAGTGTTGGGCTGCCATCAGTGTAATAATGACTGAAAACAGGTTATTTTCTCTAATACACCTCATGGGATTCCTGTGTTCAATGCAGCAAGTTATACTGGAATCGTATTATTTCTATGAAGTTATAAATTAGAATTGTCCAGATCCAATCACGTCATTTCCAGCTGATCGGTATCTGGTGAAAGGGGGCCGTTTTCTTCCGAGCTCCGAGGATATTTCCAAATGGAACAGCGACAGCTTAGTCTTGCGTTACACAATGTTTTTCAAAAGGCAGCGGGAGCAAAACTGACTTTCGGTTGTATTTAACAATGTACTCACGGTATTATTTGATCAATCCTCATCCACAAATCCATCAAAGTCCTCATCTTCTGTATCCGAAGTGAACAGCCGGGCAAGTTCTCCATCAAACACGCCGGGTTCCCTCTCGTCATTGTCGGAGTCGGTCTCGTTGCCGGGCGGGTTGTTCAGCAATGTCCTCAGTCGAATGGTGACTGTAGAGACGCTTCTCCCGGCTGTTCTTTGCTCGTGAATCCATTGCCCGAGTTGGTCTTCCACCTCGGGCCACCTCGCCTTGTTCCCGCGGAAACTCAGCTTCGGCTTTGCTCGTTTCCCTGTTTTCCTGGGGTACCGAACCCCCTGTACGACCGGTGTCAGAGTTTGGTCCACATTAAGACACGCGTTGATATACACTCCATCTGACACATGACACCTCAGTTGTCAGTTTACAATCATGTCTCGGCACTCTTATTGCTATTTTTAATGGTAAACCTACACGGTCCTCATGTTCGTATGTGTTCTCTGCAGCATCAAGGCCATAGAAAGTGCGACCAAAGAAGATGATACAAAATGGCTGACTTACTGGGTGGTGTATGGACTCTTCAGTGTGGCTGAGTTCTTTGCAGACATCTTCCTCTCCTGGTTCCCATTTTACTACATTGGAAAGGTAATCTGGCTGTAGTTTGTCGGTGTTACTGGTCTTATGGGGTCCTCGGGTGTTAAAGGCCCTGAAATAAAATGTCTTCCACATTTGACATACCATAGAAAAGAATATAGTGTGGGATGAATAGAAAAAAAACAATCACCAAGTATGTAAAACGAGGCTCCAAAATCATGGAAAAAAGGGCCCATGCCGAAGACACGCCCTGCTCGACCTTAATCAATCAGAGTTAACGCCGCAGTCATGTCTCTCTCTTGATATAACCGGCATCACATGGCCGCCGCGTCAATGCGCCACATTCAACATGGCCGCCACATAGACATGGGAGGCACGTGCCGTCTTTTGGCCAGTAAACAAAATTTGACCTGCACGTTCCAGTTTGTGGCTTTATTCCACAGTCACGCCGGTTGAATTTTTGGCTAAAAAGTTAGCCAATCGAGTTGCAGCCACTGAATCGTTTTGGATGGTATCATTCTAAATGAACCGATATCGTCCTCGAATTGAATTGCCAACCACGAATCATTACGCCCCTCGTATGTGGACGTCACTTGTACTTGTTTTCTTTGCCAGTGTGCCTTCCTGGTCTGGTGCATGGCTCCAACTCCTTCCAACGGCTCGGTCCAGATTTACAATCGCATCATCCGCCCGTTTTTCCTCAAGAATGAAGCCAAGATTGATGACGCCGTCAAGAACATAAAGGATAAGGCATCAGAAGCTGCTGACAAGTTCAAAGATGAGGGTGAGTACATGAAAAACTGTTTGGAACATTCCCCAAAAGGGAAGTTCAAAAGCCAGCAAGTATGGTGGTGGTGTTAGTGCCCATGTTATGGGTAACTTGCACATCTTTGAAAACACCATTAAGTCTGATAGGTACATGCAGGTTTTGGATCAACATATGCTGCCATCCAAGCAACCTCATTTTCAGGGACATGCCCGTTTATTTCAGCAAGACAATACCCAGCCACATTCTTGCATGTGTTATAACAGTGCGGCTTCGTTGTAAAAGTGTGCGAGTACGAGACTGGCCTGCCAACAACAAGACCTGCCTTTCTTCGATAATGTGTGGCAAATAATGAAGCGCAAAATATGAAAACTGAGACCCCGGGCTGTTGAGCAACTGAAGTTGTTCATCAAACAAGAATGGGGAAAAACTTCCACCTGCAAAGCTCCAACAATTAGTGTCCTTTTGGGCTTTTTAGCAAATGTTTTGGCAGTGTAAAACTCTGGCCAGGCATCCACAGCCTGTCACGTTTGCCCATACCGCCCCCCTGGTGTTGTCTCATGACTGTCCCGTTTTGTCCATGGCTGCGGTTTCTACTGGAAAATCGTGCAAACAAAGCCTTATCTTTATTTAGCCTCTTGAAAAGATTTACATTTTTTTTTTGCCAATTGAGTTTTACAGTTTGTAGGTTATGTTAATGGTGGACAACAGTTTGAAAATGTTCATCTTGGTCTCATTGTTTTTTTTGATATCACGAAAACGTGTTTGTGTTGTGTGCGCGCTCTCCCCCGCAGCCAAAAGAGCAACAGCGAACATCATGTTTGAGGAGAAGAAGAGCACCTAATCAGGACCGCCTCTGCAGCTGTTCCGACGAAAATAATGTTGCCTTGTTGTATTTAATGGATTATCTGTCTGAAATGTAATGTCAAAGCTATTTCCCTGGTCAGTTTACTTGTTTGACAGGTGACCGTACATTGGCCCTGATCCACTGAATGAACCGAATAAACATCTAACTGGAATGCTTGAGTGTTTTCTGCCGTAAGAGGACCACTTGACCAATATGATATCCACAATCGTTATATGGGAGCCGTGGCTAATATTTTGGGTTTTGCATGAGAGACACTTTCGCTTGCTCCTCTTGATGAAAACCATATTGCACCTCTTGGATTTGAGGCTGCAATCTCCTTTGAGTATTTGGCCATTAGCATATTTATCATTGCACTTATTCAATAGGCTACTTATTAATCTTGGAAGTGGTGTGGGGAAAAAAAATGAATCTTCCGTTCAGTTTTTAAAACATTTTTATTACAATTATCAAATATGTAAAACACAATGTTCTCATTTTAGCTCAAATGAAAACGACGTTTTAATTAAGCTTCACTTGTAGACGCTTCTCGTCCAGAACAAAAATCTTTTGTTACTTTGTTTTTAAAAGTCCTTTTCTGCTTCGACCTTCAAGAGTCCCTGTCTCAATAGATTGCCATTGAAGACAGTCTTCCTTGACTAGTCCTATTCCGAATAAATGGTTTTAAGGCCAAGAATGACCTTTCCACAGACAAGGGCCACGCCGCAGTTACCTTCGGTGGATACAGGCCGAGGAGATCGGCGTTTGGTCTCACAAAGTCAAATCATTGGATTTGGAGCTGAATTTGATAAAGAACAAAACTTGCAGCAAGGGAGCGATTGGCAACTGGAGGGGGGGGAAGAAAAAAAAAAAAAAATTACACAATCAACTGTTGTGCCATATTTTTCTATTGTTGCTAAGTCACGAGCCACTTTCACAGAAATTAGTAACTATAAAGAACATGTATATTCAAATATAATATTTTTGAACAGAACTAACTGCATGTGCAAAAATGATCAAATCTCGCCACTGATGATTTCTTTTTGGGGAAATGCAACATCACGAGTTTTTCTTTTTAGGAAATGCCACGAAGCAAGCAAAAAGCAAACTAGCTATGCGCGACGCACCTCAGAATCACTGGCAACCTGTTTTCTCTCCTTATGCCCCTTTCATTGAAGCATAATACTGTTGTAGTACTGTAGTTTTACCAATAGATGGTGGTGTTTCCACGTTCTATCTGCTTGTAGTGAGTGACTTGCGCAATTTGAGCTGGAGGACAAAAACAGTGCGAAGCGATGAGAGCAGACTGTTGGCATTAAATTGATATCCAATTCCACAGCATTGTATGGTTTGAGATTGACAAACATTAAGCACTGGTCAAGAGAGTACAGTGATTGATTTTAATGGCTTCATAAACAACTATATAAAAACAGTTCATAAAAATCCATGCACTCTCAGTGTAACTTGATTCTTGAAATATAGAGGGAAGTTATGTACAAGTGTGAACCATAACAGTGACTTCATTCAGTTGGGTGGCTCACCACAAATATACTTGGCTGCATAGAACATTGACATTATTATTGCCTACATAAAAAATAAAAGAATTAACAGTTGTGGGAGAGTATCGAAGCAGGTCTTTTTCGACTGATTTCAACAAGAGACGCACGAGAACCAAACTCAGCCAGAACTTTCCCTTTACCAAAAGTTACATTCTGAAAGCATTTTCATGAAAGAACTATAATACAGAAACTCACTTGCAGAACAAAAAAGCCTGAGTTTAGAAGAAAAAGTAAAATTTTAATCAATCCAAAAAGCCTGAGGAAAGAGACCACCGATTTACTATATTTTACACAAATTTACAACAACATTACGGAAGGGGAGAAATTGCTCAAAATGTAGAAAGCAAATGCAGTTGGTTTTTTTTTTTTGTTGTTTTTTTTTTTTTTTACAGCTAAAATCTGTTCTTAAATAATTCTCACACAAACAAATGAGAAATTATGTAAATGAGGTACACATCAGGCGGTGAGTCTGAACCCAGACTGGACTTTAACATCAGCTAGTAACATGACAGCTGACTGTTCAACTGACTTAATTAAATAAGGTAGATAATCACATGGAACATGATCAAGACAGACAGACAGACAGACAGACATGAACAACAGTCAAAACACAGGATCCAGTGTCACGGGTTGGTGGGAGTACGAGGCAGCACTCAGGGTCTATTCTGTCCAGAGGTTAAAAAAAGAATCTTTATAAAAATAACAAAAAGTGTGCTGCGAGCAGCATTTAACTCTTAAATACAAAAATATGCTATGATTTCTTGCTTTTTTTTTCTTTTTTCCCCCCCCCCCCTCCCCCCCTCGGTGCCTGGTTGGAGGCGCTGCTTAGCGTTCATCTCCAGTCATGGCACAGTGCTTTTTACAGCTTCCCTGTAAGGCATGGGCTGTGTTAGCGAGTTTGTGGCCGCTACTAGCAGGCCCGGGCAGCTCCTGTTATGTCTTACGGCTGGTCCAGATCTGCTCCGGTGTGCTCTTGTGGTCGGAGGAATAGTCAAAAGGAGAGCAGTGACCCAGCGGAGAGCGTGACTCGTAAGGTGAGCGCTGGTCTCGGGGGGAGCGGGGCCCGCTGGCTGAGGCCCTCTGCTCCGCCTGCCAGTCCGAGTGGTACCGGTAAGACGAACGCTGGTCTGAGTGAGAGAGATCCTTCAGGTCCAGCCGGTGGTCTCTACTGGAGCGCAAATCCTCCAGCTTCCTTTGCTTCGCATCGCTGTAATGTCTGCAACACAAAGAGAAATTTGTCTTAGTGGGAAGCAAGTGAGATTGTTGCTACAGTGCAGAAAAACTCACAAATGTTTTGGACCAAGTTTTATGGACTGCTGAGACCAAGATTAACCTCTACACCAAAGTGATGGAAAGGCCAAAGTATGGAGAAAGAAAGTATCTGTTTATGATCCAAAACACACCAGCTCATCTGTGAAGCATGGTGGAGGTAATGTCATGGCTGCTTCTGGAACGGGGTCACGAGTCTTTATTGAGCATGTAACCCGTGATGGTAGGAGCAGTATGAATTCTGAAGTCGACAAAACCATTTTGTCTGGCAATTTACAGAAAAATGCATCCGAACTAACCGGGAGAAGCTTCACACTGCCAACACAACAAAGGACTTCATCAGGGAGAAAAAGTGGAAGGTTTTCGAGACTGGCCAAGTCGATCAACCCAATAGAGCATGCATTTTACCTCCTGAAGAGGAGGCTGAAGGGAGAACTGGAAGAGCCTGCACTAAAGGCCTGGAAAAGCATTTCAAATGAAGACTGCAACAGTCTGGTCAAGTCAATGGGTCGCTGGCTTGATGCGGTTATTGCAAGTAAGGGTTATGCCAACAAATATTAAATGTGATTCACTTTAAGTTCCTTTCATGTCGGTTCCACTAATTTTGCTCATTTGAAATGTGGGTGGCTTCAAACAAAAAGGTGCTCTGTCCTCAGTTGTTGAACACATCTCGATGTAAATACCGTGAAATAAAAGCTGGAATTCTCAACTTTTGTCTCATATTCATATCTTCATCTGAAACACAAATGTCTTCAGTATACAACAAAACCAAAGGAATTGACCTTTTTTGTATACATTCCAATATTTTGACTGTCACCCCCCGCCTCCCATGTGCAATGTGTCCCTTAAAAAACAAACAAACCTCTCTCAGAACTGTTCCTCATTGTCCGCTCTCTTGGCCTCCCCTTGCAACAGTTCGGCACCGTGAGAGGTTCAGGCCAGTGTTTAGCCGCTAGCTATCTAGCCACAGCTTGTCCTGTAGCTGGCTAGGCTAATGCAGCACAAGCGAGCATTCCCGACAATCCTTTCTGAACTGGCCAAGCAGGGAGTAACGTACGTACGTTATTGCTTAACTGAGACCGATACGATGATGTCATCCAGAACAATTATCGTGATTGCTCAGTTAAGCCCAAATGTACACTGCGCACCCTTACATCGGTGTCGTCGTATCAGAATTTTCACCTCATTTGACTTGCGGGACACCCGGTGAAAAACATGGCAGCTGACAGGTTATGCAAGTCAAATTGAAGACTTTTATTTCGAGGCCGCCTCGAATCAATTTGAATTTAAGACCTGGTCTTTATCAAATTCCGACCCCATTAGGCGCACACCTGAAACTCAACCCAAATGATTGAGGCTTGCAAACATTTTCGATCTACACTATGCGAAAAGGCAAAAACAAATTGATTACAAAGAAAATGCCAGGTGCAAGGTTGCTTCTAGTGTCCAAATCATTTCCAATCAAGTAGGATGGATGACATGTGGGCCCGCTCACCTGTCCTGTCTGTCTCGATCCCTGCTGTCCGGACGGTAGTGGTCTCTGTGGTCTTTGCCGTTGCTGAATGAGGAGTAGGGCCTTTTTCGGGAATCTGCCGCCGTCTTCTTGTGGGGCTCCGAGCTGTGTCTCTCCTTGCTGCTGTCACGGTAACGAGCCGGGGCCTGATGCCTGTCTGAGCTATAACTGTCCCTGCTGCTGTCGTCCTGGTGAGAGTTGTCCCTCAACCGTTCAATATCTGCCACAAAAAGCAAAGCGTTATCAGTCTGGAGTAGAGCAGTGACTCGCTAATCTCACGCCGGATGCACAGCAAAATTCTTTTTCAGAGTGTACCTGCATGTTTAAAACCCGTCGTGTTTGTACTCCTAGTGTTCTGCTCCATTGCCTGTTCATAAACAAATACACCATCATTGGATTGATAGAAAAGGTTTGCTTTTCCAACAATGCAGGAATACTGGCAGGGCACGTACCTGAGCGTTCTCTTGTCTTTTCTTGATGGCGTGCTTATATAATTTGTGCAATTTCCTGGCATCAAATTCAGTGAATTTAGAGACAAATATCCACAGGTTTCTGTCAAAGACAAACATGATCAACTGCAAAATACGAGGGGGGTGTCGAGGGCCCAGATTATACTGGAGTCACATTCGCAATGGATAACAGTGGTAACGCATTTCAAGTGACCCTCATTCGTCATTTTTATGCGGTAGACGTCTTTTCCTGATGTACAGTACGGTAGTCAATGTGGTCAACAAAAGCTTTTTTTTTTTAAGGGTTATATAACATCTTTTCCATTCGAGAACAATAGCAGCAAATTGTATTCTGATTGGCCTTCAAAATAGAAGGCCGAACATACTCTTTGTTAAGAGGCAGCTTGTCAAAACGCAGAATTGTGATCAGAATCGATCCTAACCTGGTGTTGAGATGCTAAAATAGCTCCACAAAAAGTATAACATTAAAACAAGCTGCATCCGCCATTATGGCGTGAATGAATCTGCAGTGCGGTACATCAAGAAAGAGGAAGCAAACGTCCGCAAAACCGCTTCAATACAGAAGCCAAACGTGTGCTAACTGCGAACAACAAGGGATCACCGTATACATACACATACATACATACACATACATACATATAGCAAATAATCATTAACTTAGAATTTGATGGCTGCAACACGTCAAATGCTGGGACAGGTTGCAAAAAGAGTGAGAAAGTTGAGGGATGCTCATCAAACGCGTGTTTGGAACATCCCACAGGTGAACAGGCTCATCGGGAACAGGTGGGCGCCGTGATTGGCCTCAAGCAAAGATGGAGCGAGGTTCACCACTTTGTGAACAAGTGCGGGAGAAAATAGGCAAAACAGTTTAAGGACAATGTTGCTCAATGTACAATTGCAAGGAATTGAGGGATTTCATCATCTGCGATCCTTAATATCAACAAAAGGTTCAGAAAATCTGGAGAAGTCACTGCATGTAAGTGGCAAGGCCGAAAACCAACATTGAACGCCCGTGACCTTCGACCCCTCAGACAGCACTGCATCAAAAACCGACATCAATGTGGAAAGGATATCACCACATGGGCTCTGGAACACTTCAGAAAACCAATGTCAGTAAATACAGCTCGGCGCTACATCCGTAAGTGCAACTTGAAACTCTACTATGCAAAGCAAAAGCCATTTATCAACAACACCCAGAAACGGAGCCGGCTTCTCTGGGCCCGAGCTCATCTGAGATGGACTGATGCAAAGTGAAAAAGTGTTCTGTGGTCCGACGAGTCCACATTTCAAATTGTTTTGGGAAATTGTGGACGTCGTGTCCTCCGGGCCAAAGAGGAAAAGAACCATCCGGACTGTTAGGGATGCAAAGTTCAAAAGCCAGCATCTGCGATGGTATGGGGCTGTGTTAGTGCCAATGGCATGGGTAACTTACACATCTGTCAAGGCACCATTAATGCTGACAGGTACATACAGGTTTTGGAGAAACATATGCTGCCATCCAAGCAACGTCTTTTTCATGGACGCCCCTGCTTATTTCACCAAGACAATGCCAAACCACATTCTGCATGTGTTACAACAGCGTGGCTTCGTAGTAAAAGAGTGCGTGTACTAGACTGGCCTGCCTGCAGTCCAGACCTGTCTCCCCTTGAAAATGTGTGGCGCATTATGAATCGTAAAATACGACAACGGAGACCCCGGACTGTTGAACGGCTGAAGCTGTACATCAAGCAAGAATGGGAAAGAATTCTACCTACAAAGCTTTAACAATTAGTGTCCTCAGTTCCCAAACGTTTATTGAATGTTAAAAGAAAAGGTGATGTAACACAGTGGTCAACATGACCCTTTTTTGGAAGGTGTTGCAGTCAGTTAAAATTCATATTTGCATTGTTTATATGATATGTAATACATGCACGTAACTTCCAGCAAGTTTTCAACTATAGTTTAGCTAAAAATGTGATTTTTATGACGCATACTGAGCCCTCCCCAAACATAGCCGAAGCTCAAGACACCGGGGGTGTGGTTACTCTATCCACCACAAGGACTAGCAGAAGTGACGTTGCAATTGAGAAACACAACGCGCTACACACTACACACTCTTGCCACTGCCTGAACCATTTGTACCACCAAATGCCACACAATCAACCAGCGTGACATCGCTAAGTCATGCGACAACAAATATACAAGGACGGGAACAACAAGCAAGGAACAATAGCACACGACGTCAAATGAACAGGCTGCTTGGCTCGTGTGACGTCATAGAGCCGAAGACCGGAAGGCGCTGGATGCAAAAAGCAGAAGGTGCATTCTGCATCATATTTATGGATTTAAAGGCTGTATATCTGCTATATAATCACTCCGAAATGGCTGATGTGGTTTGCAAAGGGGTTCCAGAGTTAAAAGAAAAACTTTAACATCTTTGCCCTCTGACCTTTAACACATCTAAATGTAAATACCATGAAAAAAAAGCTGGAATTGTGAACTTTTGTCTCATGTTAATCATTTGATCAGAAAAACCCAAATGTCTTCAGTATACAACAAAAACAAAGGAATTGACCATGCCGTTCCAATACTTTTGGAGGGGATTGTGTATAGGTTTCCCTTTATGTTTTAGCATTAGCATAGTGGACAAAAGGCTAAGCTATGTGTGTTTTTTTTTTTTTTTTAATGTATACGTTTTTGACACACACCTAGTTTGTTGCATTTGACAGTGAACTTCAACTGGGAGTGGCATTAAACAGCTTCATGCCTCTTGGTCACGGTTTGCTTTTGTGAAGTGAGACGAGTACAACGCCACCATACAGCGCTCGTATCTCAAGTTAACAAGTTTGCAAGTCAAAGCAAAAAAAAAAAACAAATAAAAAAATAAAAAAATCGTCCGAATGGCGACTCTCAAGATACCACTGTATAGAATAAACTTATTGAACTAATAATGATAATGATGATTTTGATTCAGTCTCTGGCAGGACTGCTTCCCAAACTTCCTGAGGACTTTGTTACAAAGAAGAGCCAAAAAAAGCATGCTTACTTTCTCCACTGCTTGATGAGGTCAGGATTGGAATATTCCTTCAGACACTCAGTGATGTGGTCTCCAATCTTGATGAGACATTGCCTGGTATGCTCGAGCTGCTCCCGCTCAGAAAGTCCCTTCTCCGGCCGGTCCAGCTGCTTCAGGGCTGCTTTCACGGGCCGCATTCTTTCTTTACACTGCAAAATTCAAAACTATTGATTCGGTTTCAAACATGAGTTGATTGGATCACATTGTCATTTTCATATCATTTTATCAATAATGCTAACGATATGGCTCACTGAATTTCCTTTAGAAAATCAATACATTTTACTGATAAGGATTTGAATTACTAATTGTTATCCATCATAATTCCCAGAAAAAATCTCTATTCTTAATATTTTTCAATCTTTTAATGCCAAAAAGTATTTCCCGTACGGTCTCTGAAATGAAGAAAAAAATACTTCCACACAGTCTTCTCCACTAGAGGCAACCATTTGATTTTAAATGATGTCTTGCTAGCGAATAATGAAGCCGGGTCCGACATGAACACGTTTTGAGTGGTGGCCCGAAAGATTAACCAAGTTGCGGTGGCCCTGTCAAAAGCCGTACTGGCCCCGTATATTCACGATTTGTTAACTTTTAGTGATTATTCCCTATTTAGCGTCTTGATACTGTATTATTTGCGACCCTTGAAGAAATTAGTACAATTGCATTCATGGCTATGACTCTGTTGACCTCACTAAAATCAAGGCAATGCAATTCAAAATATTTCCTTGGCACTGACATTCCAACAGTGCTTTATCTTGTGCCTTATTTTGTGCACACCGTACACTATGTCCAGTGGGTACGGAAAGTATTCAGAGCTCCTTCGATTGCAACCAGCAACCAGGTGAGGAGCGGTGCCTGGTTTCCTCCAAACATGACGCCTGGCATTCACGCCAAAGAGTTCAGACTTTGTCTCATCAGACCAGAGAAGTTTCTCTCTCATGGTCTGAGAGTCGTTCAGGTGCCTTTTGGCAAACTCCAGGTAGGATGGCATGTGCCTTTTACTAAGGAGTGGCTTCCGTCTGGTCACTCTACCATACAGGCCTGATTGGCGGAGTACTGCAGAGATGGTTGTCCTTCTGGAAGGCTCCCCGCTGGAAATCTGACAAGAGTGACCATCGGGTTCTTGGTCTCCTCCCTGAATAAGGCCCTTCTCCCCCGATTGCTGAGTTCAGACAGGTGGCCAGCTCTAGGAAGAACTTCTTCCATTTACGGACGATTGAGGCCACTGTGCTAATTGGAACCTTCAAAGCGGCAGAAATTCTTCTCTACCCTTCCCCAGATTTGTGCCTCGAGACAATCCTGTCTCAGAGGTCTACAGACAATTCCTTTGACCACATGCTTGGTTTGTGCTCTGACATGCACTGTCACCTGTGGCACCTTATGTAGAAAGGTGTTTGCCTTTCCAAATCATGTCCAATCAACTGAATTTACCACAGGTGGACTCCAATTAAGCTGTCGGAATCTCTCAAGGATGATCAGTGGAAACATGATGCACCTGAGCTCAATTTTGAGCTTCGTGCTAAAGGCTGCGAATACTTTGCTCCACGATTCATTGGGTTTATTTTTAATACATTTGCAAAAATGTCAAAGATTTTCGTCATTATGGGGTGTTGTGTGTAGAATCTGGAAGAAAAAGAATGAACTGTCCCAAAATGTGAAAAAAGTGAAGCGCTGTGAAAACTTTCCAGACGCGCTGCATTTCAACGGCCCACCGCCATTTGCTCCGTGAATAACGTCGCCTTGAGTACGATTGCCTAAAATGTTAAATCTTGAATAATTTTGTTCAAATATGACTGCAAGCGCGGCTGTTACAACACGGGAGACATTTACCCATATAAAATCAAGGCGACATAAAATGAGTTACCGAATCAAAATAAAACCGCATTTGCCGTTTATTGATGATATTATATGAAAAGGACCTATCCATCCCATCACGTTGAAACAAACAACACTTTAAAACCATCATGTCCAGCTTTCTGAACGTTTGAACATACCACACTAAAGGTTTTCTGGTCTAATTCTTCAGACTCCTCAGACACTGGAATATTCTCTCCACTTGCTGTTATATGGACTGGCACATCAGATGCTTTCTTTGTCCGTTCTCTGAGCTCGGTTTTGCTTTCAGTCTGTTGGAAAGAAGACTAACAACTTTTACCTTCACACCTGCAAGGTCCATTCATCGTAAAAACATTTTTAAAGTGGGCTCACCTTGTCCACGTTGTCCTCTTGTTTCTGGATTGCTTCCAAAGGCTTTACTTCTTTTTTCTCTTTTGGCTCCTTTGTTTCTTTACTGTCCCAACTGTCTTCCTTCTTCTCCTTTTTGCATTCTTTCTTCATCTCCTCTTTATACTCCCTCTCACCAGATGAAGAGCCATCGTCCTGTTGAGCCTCCTCCTCCTCTTCCTCGTCGTCCTCCTCCTCCTCCTGATTCTCTTCCTTCGCTGTCTCTCTGTCTGTTCTGCTTCGTCTGCTCGTAGCCTTCACTGGCACCTCCTCCTGAAACGGTTCACGGCCCCACATTAACTCAAACACTTCCTTTTTGGCGACAAGCAGTCAAACATAAACAGGAATATTCAATGTACCTTTTCTTCCTCTATTTCATCCTCATCATCAGTTCTTTTGTCCGATGGAGGATCTGACGATGCGCTCTTAATCGTCTCGTCTATCGGAGTTGGCTTCAGAGTTTCTCTCTTTTTGCTTCTTGGCTTCCTCTTTCGAGAACTGGCCTGCAAATGCAAAAGCGCGTTTCATCCAATGAATGAACCAATGAATGAATGACGACAAAGCTTCAAGGTCAGACGTACTGTCCCTGCTTGTTTCTGAGCTTCTCTTTTGGCAAGGTCCTTGCTCAGTAGCTTGATGAGGTAGTCTGCTCTGGTCTGTAGCTGTTTGGCCTGGGGTTTCTTATCAGGGTCATCTGGTAGGAGCTGGAACAGACAATTTTGACATTTGAAAAGAAAGAATATGACATTTTAGCGAGAGAGAAAAGGGTCCAAATATGTATTGGTGAACACGAGCCATTCTGCCATGCTGATCGACCTTCAATTTGTTTAGAATTTTCAAAAACGTTTTTGAAACGGATTGATTCTGAACCCTTCAATCTTCAAGCTCCTTAATTATGTTAAGCCATCGCCATTGCTCCCAAAGGTCACGTTACTGCCTTGACTTGCGTTGATGACGGCTGAAATGAGCGTTAGTGAGGTAAGATGAACCTCAAGCATAATAATGGTTTAACCTCCATTTTTTGGGTGAAACTAATGAGGTACGTCGAGAATGTTAATTATGACTGGAGCTCTCCTAATATATGTGCTTAGGTCTGTCACAAATAGTTCCCCAAAAACTATCACGACAAATGACAGTATCGCTGATGTTTTTTATGCCACTGACATAAGGATAGAGAATAATAATCCAAGTACATCCTTTTTAAGAACAATGAATTCTAATTCTAAGAATAACTCTTGAAGACTTGATAAGATTTGATTCCCTCAGGTATCGATGTGTGCTATTGGCAGTCTTCACGAGTACCCGAAACCTTGAAATATTGGCCCAATACCGACACCCGGTATCAGTACTTGCCCATCCCTAGTATTAACAGAGCGCTGCATTGATTGAACTATTAAACAGAAAAAGGAAAGAAAAAAGTGGTTTAATCCACATCCTTTACATTGATATATACGTCGTTGTGCTCGTATATTGTGCAATATCACAAAATTAAGGATGACATGTTGTGTGATCTCTGAAGATCACTAAAGTTCAAAATGCTTGCTTGAACTCACCTTGTGTGTGAGATTGAGGTCTGGGTCCATTTTGATCATCTCCCAGCTGCCGTAACCGTACTCGTAGATTCCTATTAGCAGGCTGGAGTCATCCTCTTTCCCCCACTCAAGGTCAAAGTGCGCTGCCTTCGAGTGGCATGGAATCATATACCTATGAACAACAAACACGCATGCGGAAACAGTCAAATTGGGCAACTCGAACAGTGCAAAACCAAATGGATCATTCTCCTTTTAGATGGTACACCAACTGGGCATTATTATAATTGACACTTTTTATTGAAGTGTACGCAATGACTTGGTTCATGTGTACAACCTGAACATTTTACGTTCATTTAAAATCCCACTATTCGAGTGTTTTCACCAACCTTTTTCTCTCCTCGGGATCTGCAGGGATTGCCTTGTGAAGCGGAGCTAGCTCTTCCTCATGCGAAATAACGAGCTTAGCGTTGACTTGAACACCAGAGATCCTGAAGGTGGGCCCTTTTACCTTCCCTCTTCTGCCTCCTAGTTCAAATAAAAGCGCCGACAAATTAGCGGCAATTCTCAATGTCAATGTTTCCTTCATCACAAAGATTTCTTTAGTTACCAGAACTTTTTTCTGGTCCACAGGGGTTCTCTCGTAACGTTCTCACACAACCGTTGTGAACCGTTTCAGCCAAGCGTTTCAGGTCGTGTTCAGACTTATCCACAAGTTCGGCATCACGAGCAATAGCATCCAACCTGAGTCAAGATAGTGGCAAGGAAATGCTCAGAAGTCTGATCTGCATTTTGTGGCAAAAAAAAAACAACAATATATTTCACTTACCGTTCCAATGGTCCCCCAAATTTCTTGTAACTTTTGACAAACCTGATAAGTAGTTAAATAACTGTAAACAGGCATGTGTAAATAGGCTATAAAATTAAAATGGAAAAAGATCTCGTCAGTCACCTCCGGATCTCGGCGTCACTGAAACCCTTGATATTTTCCCGTGGAATGGTCCGAGGCCGACCTCGTTTCTTGGGCCTCTTTCGATCTGAGTGGGAGTCACTGTCGGACCCTGAGTATCTCCTGCTCCTGCTCTGTCTTCTCCCCTCATTAACATTAAAGCTCATCTGTTAAATAAACAAAGAGAAGTGTAGTATACTCAAAACAAGAAGTCTCTCGTAGTGAGGTTTTACTGTCTGATTACCTGTTTGGCACAATTCCTCATGCGCGGCAGCATGTAGATTTCCTCGAGCTCCTTCTGTCTCTCTTCCTCCTCCATCCTCCGCCTCTGCTCCTGAGGAATGATGTCATCCCAACTCCGCTGGCTACGCTCGGAGTCCATTTCCTCTTCCTCCATCATGGTGAAGTTTGCAACCTGCACAGGCCACAGAACCGCGTCAACTTAGCAGATGCCGTCTTGAAGCAAATCAATTTGTAGTGTTTCACCTTGAATTGAGACAGAAGTTCTTCTCCCACCGTGGAAGGTCCAGGATCATTCTCTCTGGTCTCAGCTCTTTTGAGAATCTCATCAATATCCATTTCCTACACAACAGGATAAATCATGACATATGACAATACCTTGACGAAAAAGTGTAAATCAACAGACCCTTTCCAAAAAATTTTCATATCATGGAAAAGTTGATTTATTTCCATAATTCCATTCAAAAAGGTAAACATATAGATTATAGAAAGTTAAAGATTAACATATCGTTTTGAAAGTACCATATCTTGATTGATTTATCCATCCATTTTCTGAGCCACTTCTCCCCACTAGGGTCGCGGGCGTGCTGGAGCCTATCCCAGCTATCATTGGGCGGGGTACACCCTGAACTGGTTGCCAGCCAATCGCAGGGCACATATAAACAAACAACCATTCGCACTCATATTCACACCTACGGGCAATTTAGAGTTGTCAATTAACCGAGCACGCATGTTTTTGGGACGTGGGAGGAAACCGGAGTGGCCGGAGAAAACCCACGCAGGCACGGGGGAGAACATGCAAACTCCACACAGGCGGGGCCGGCGATTGAACCCAGGTCCTCAGAACAGTGAGGCAGACGCTCTAAACTTCACAAACAATTATTATTATTATTATTTTTTTTTTGTCAACTTGGAATTATGAATCATGTTTTATGACTGGGTTAAGTAGGTTTGGTCGTCATCAATTTCAAATTATTCTGGTTGAGATATTTTGAATGTAACCCGAATTTCTCTCTCCCTTTTTTTCCACAAAAACTGAGACTAGTGACTTCTTCACAGGAGTCAAAGTTTTTGAATTCCTGATTTCGTGGGTTTTATGCGCTGGGAGCCAAAATAATGTAAAAACAAACAAATAAATACTTGAAATTGTGGGACCTGAATCTATAATCTATGAAAGTCTAACTTTTTGAATGGAACTGTGGAAACAAATAAACTTTTCCATGATATTCAAATTTGTTGGAAAGGCTCTGTACATTGTGTATTTTATTGATTTATTTTTTACCTGGGGCTCCTGCTCTTCGCCCTCTGGCTCTTTGAAAAGCTCCTCAGCACCAAATTTCAGGATTGCGGACAACTCTTCCTTGTTGAATGGTGCTGAACTGCAAATAATAAAGTGAAATGAGAATTAAAATTGGATGTACCACGTGGCAGGGTATTCTTCGAAAGGTAAGGACAATGTGTGGCTTGCCTCGAGGGAGCTGTGCCAGTGTGGAGGACTGTTTTTCCTGTTGTGTCCATCCTTTGAATGACAAGGTGATCCAGCACCATCTTCTTCTTTGCTCTTTCTATGATTTCCTCTTCCACTGAACCTTTTGTCACCAATCGATAGATGTTTACCTTAGAGACGAACACATGATTACAAATGGTCAGTTGTAGAAAACCATAGTGAATCCTACCGGGGCAACCAAGTGTCTGATGCCACATTTACCCGAAACATTCCTGAACAAACATTGCTTTCTTCTTACACACAGACCAAGATAATAATACTCAGTTTACAAGTCGGACAGGTAATTCATTTAACAATAAGTTCACTATTCCATTTATAGTTTGCGGATATTGTGCTGATACGACATTATGTCACTGGTTATGTTATGCTTGTAATTATAGTATCTGATTAAAAGTGATTATGTGAAAAGGATAAAACTTGAGCGGCTGAGTCTAGAAATTGTGTCGGTGGAATTGAGAACGTCTTCGAAGTATTCTTCCCACTGGCTCACAACATCCCGAGTCGAGGTCAGCAGCGCCCCATCCCCTCTATACACAGTGTTGATGGTGCACTGCTTCCCTTTCCTGAGACACCGGATGGTGGACTAGAATTTCCTCGAAGCCGTCTGAAGCCTCACCGAACTCCTCCCATGCCTGAGTTTTTGCTTCAGCGGCCACCAAAGCTGCATTCCGCTTCGCCAGCCGGTACCCATAAGCTACCTAAAGTCCCACAGGCCAAAAAGGCCCGATAGGACTCCTTTAGCTTGACTGCATCCCTCACCGTTGGTGTCCACCAATGGGTTCGGGACATGAGCAGAGTTCTGTCGGAGGTGAGAGTTGAAGCTCCTTCTGACAAGGGATTCTAGCAGACGTTCCCGGCAGACCCTCAAGATACGTTCGGGCCTGCGACTCGACCATGCAGCCCATTTTTCTTCAAGTGCCTCCTTATTGTGCATCTTGAAACATCCACACCACTTTTTTCCAGAGAGTTCTATATTTCAGCTTAAGTCACCATTGGGTTTTTCTTTGCATCTCGAACAATTTTCCTGGCAGTTGTGGCAAAAAGTTTTGTTGGTCGACCTGATCATGGTTTGGTTTCAACAGAATCTCTCATTTTCCACTTCCTAATTAGAGTTTGACACTGCTGATTGGCATTCTCAGTTCCTTGGATATCTTCTTATATCCCTTTTCCTGTTTTATACAGTTCAATTACCTTTTCCCGCAGATCTTTTGACAATTCTTTTGCTTTCCCCATGACTCAGAGTCCAGACATGTCAGTGCAAGGGCTCCTGTCAGGAGCCCAGAAGCTCACTGAACCTTTATACGCACACTGATTACAAGCAGACAGATCATAGGTGTGGATGGTTACCTTTAGTAGGCATTCAAACTCATTTGTGTCAACTTGTGTGCACGTTATCAGGCCAAAATCTCAAGGGTATGTAAACTTTTGATGAGGGTCATTTGTGTAGTTGTTTGTAAACAAAGTTGTTTGATAATAAATGGCTTCACCCAAGCACTTACCATGAGTGAAAGAAACGTTTTTGTGTCATCATTCATATTCTCAGAAAAAAAGGCCTAGAAATCCAAAATTCTGCCAGGGTATGCAAACTTATGAGCACAACTGTAATTGATTTAGGGGGCGGGGGAAATGCCCTGACCCAAAAACGGATTGATCGATTAAATCTATTTGTCATCCAGCCCGAATGTATTGTTTTGCTTACTTGTCTCTTCTGTCCAATCCTGTGGGCTCTGGCCTGGGCTTGAAGATCATTTTGGGGGTTCCAGTCCGAGTCAAAGATGACGACCGTGTCCGCTGAAGCCAGATTGATACCAAGGCCACCAGCACGTGTGGACAACAGGAAACAGAAATCCTGGGGAGACATTGTGGGGGGAGGGGGGGGATATGGGTGTATGAGAGTGTATGAGATAGCCATGTTTCTCAAATGATCAATTAGGCTACCTAAAATACAATTGTATGATCGAAACTTGCCTCTGAGCCATCAGCATTAAAATGATCCAGTGCCTGCTTCCTCATCTCGCCCTTTATGGAGCCATCTAATCTCTAATTGGATCAACAAAGACCAATCAATTAACAAGAAACAATAGCCCAAACAAAATACATGGTGATCTGTGTACAAAAATATCTGATGGTTACGGAGCTGAAAAGACACCTGAAAAAGGAACTGTCGGCTTCTCAGGTAATCGGCAAGGATATCCAGCATCCGAACCATCTGGGAGAAGATTAGAACTCTGTGGCCTCGCTCTTTCAGACGAACCAGCAACTTGTCCAATAAAACCAGCTTCCCACTGCTGCGGATAAGTTGCTGAAAGGAAAAGATAAAAAGACAATTCCCTCCTATTACTTACCTTAATTTCTCATGTATAATGCACATTTCCCCCCCCAAAAATTGTCAAAAGTCAATAGTGCATTATATATAGGTATAGAGAATGGGAAAAAAACTTGCACATTGTATAAATGTATGCCGCCATCTAGAGGTTATGAAAAAGCTGTACACTTTTATTCCAATATGCCACCGCCACCTTAGAGGTTATGAGAAAGGTGTACACTTTCATTCTAATATGACAGGGGTACATATGACTGCATATATGTACAGTTGTGTATGAGTTTACATACTTTTTTTTTTTTTTTTTATAAATACGACTGATGACTGAACAACAACCATCATTCATTTCTTTATGGTTATGTTTTGTTGAATAAAAATCCCAGCAGCTTCACTTGGTGTTCAGTGCTCATTAATTGTATTTTTCGATTAACTTTTTGAATTAAATCCACACACACTGAAGCATTTGGATTGGTATTCAGATCAAGCGCACAACCTCATCCCCAAAATGCACAATACGTGCCTTATAAAAAACCACTGTGCTCAACATGACGCATTTTACTCGTTTTGCAATTGTAATGTACTATTTAAGTAATCTTACCATCATGCAGTGAAATCATTGATTACATCTGATCAGATCCAGACAGTGTTGGCAGTTACCTTGAAAAAGTAACTGAGTTACTTTACTGATTACTTGAGGTTAAAAGTAACCTAGTTACTTTATTGATTACTTGATTTCAAAAGTAACTAAGTGAGAAAAATAACTTTTTAGTTACTTTCAGCAGCATCCAAACGGCAGGATTTTCACTTATCCACAGTGCAAAAAAAGCATTAGCTTAACCGCACGCATTACTTGGTAATGTACGCCACACAAGAATACAGAAAGAGGTCATCAACATGAACCAGTAACTTAAATATTAGTGTAGTTGAAGCCATTTTAAAGCAGCAACTTAGTGCAGACTTGACAGGAAAAACAACAAGCACACCATTCTCAGTACACTTCTCCAAAGTCTCTTAACTGATAGATGCCGATTGTGGTACAGGAAGGCAACTCTGTGTGTGCGCGCGTAAACGTGAGCGTGACACACACGTTTACGCACGCGCTCGCACACACACACACACACTATTGCTCCCACCGTGGTAATTTTGATGTGAAGAACGAGAAAACCTATTCGCTGCCAGTGACAAGTTTAACCAGCAAAGCTGTGGGTGATTGACAAGGGGGAGGGGAGAAGAACTTACTCCGTGACGTCAGCCGTGCAGCGCGTTAAACCAGCTCACAGTCCGGACTCCAGACAAAGTTGAAAGTTCTCACTTTTTGTTGTAAATATTATTTAAGCTAATTATTGTAAATCCCAGTGAGTCAGTCCTTACCCTCCATGACCGATTTATGACCGTGCACTTCGGTATGAATAATTATTATTACTAATTGAAAATCATGTTCAACCTATATTCAATTGAATACACAATAAAGACAAAGATATTTAATGGAATTGGGGTTGTACTCGGAGGGAGTAGGGTGGAGTAATACGGCTTTAAAATCAAATCGGATTTTTTTCATAAAATAAAAACTCTAAATCAAACCTGTAATGCTTCAGCTCTGTTAAGGAATTCATGGTCCTCGGGAGGTTTGATCAGGTAACAGTGGTTACAGCACTTCTTCAACTCCATCATGATGTTTAGGAAACCCGATGTGCTGCCTTTGGTACCTTTACTCAAAGCCTTGTAGTTCCTTGTCAGGATCCATCTACATTTACGAGACACACACAGAGAAAGAAAGGGAGAGGAGTGATGGTGAGAGAACGCTATCATTTTCACCTGTGGTGATTAATCTATGACACTGAACACGCATCCAATAATTGCCAGAAGAGGTTGCGTACCTCTTTAAAGGCAAAGTGAGAGAAAGGAGGTGAGCTCAGAATTCAAATACTTTTTTGTGATAGCAAAATCTAAGGTGGACGCTGCACTCATAAGCACCTTCGACACTGCCCCGTTACAAAAGTGGAAAATCACTGGAGAGAGACATTCTGATTGGACATTCACATGGCTTTTGCGACTTCACTTCGTCAGATACTTTGACGCATTGGCAACTTCGGCGTAAGGATCTGGGACAGCGAAAATAGCTTTTAACACATAGGCGTCGTCGTGAGTCTCGGGCATCAAAAGTTCACATGGTCATAGCTTGCACAGTCCCTTACAATCCCCTTACACAGTTTTCACTTTTTTTTTTTTTTGTCCTGTTTTGCTGTTAGGTCAAGCAGAAAGGAGGATCTGTATCCCTTTTATGCCGGAACAGTTTTAGTGTGTCACAGTGGACTTTTTAAGCTGCTGGTGTGGTTTCTTACGATTTTAATGGGTATTTATTGATAATCAGTCGATCGGTCGAACAGAACAAGGTTTTTAGAAGGGAGTGAGAAAAGACGACAACAGGAAGTACAACTGAAGTGTGGTGGGAGTAATAATTGGTAATAATGCAGTCAGCTCTAAGTGGGAATGGGAATATACAGACCCTTTCCAAAAACATTTTAACCATGGAAAAGTTTATTTATTTCCCTAATTCCATTCAAAAATTTATTTCATAGATTATAGATTCAGGGCCCACAATTTAAACAATTTCAAGTATTTATTTGTTTATTTTTACATAACTTGAGATTCTAGCTCATAAAACCAACAAAATCAGGAATTCAAAAAAAAATTAATACTGTGAAGAAAATCATCATTTACTTCTCAGTTTTTGTAGAAAAAAAAATTAAAAAAATAAAGAAATTAGGGTCACATTAAAAACAATCAAAATGGTACCTACAAAACGACATTTTAACCTTCAATACTTGGTTGGGAATCCCTTTGCTTTAATCCCTGCCTCGATGCGCCGTGGGCACTGAGGCAATCAGCCTGTGGCATTGCCTGGAAATTAAGGAAGCCCGGATTTCTTCTCTGTTTTTGGGTCTGGTGTCCCTCATTTTCCGCTTGATAAACCCCATTGAGAATCTATGGGGTTTAGTTCCGGAGAGTTGGCTGGCCAGTCAAGCACTGTGATGGAATGGGCATCAAAGCAGGTTTTGGTGCTTCTGGCGGTATGGGCAGGGGCCAGGTCCTGCTCGAAGATGAAATCTGCATCTCCCTACAGATCTTCTAAAACATTCTGGTAGACTGTTGCGGTGACCTTGGATTTAAGAAAGCAGAGTTTTGCACTGGACATTGCCCCCCAAATCATGACTGGGGGTATTTCACATTGGAGCTCTAGCAGCTGTTCTTCACCCATCTTCCTCCAAACCGTTGGATCTTGATTCCCGAATGAAAGGCACACTTTCATTGGAAAAGAGGACCTTGGACCATGTCCAACAGTCCAGTCCACCTTCTCCTTGGCCCAGTTGAGACGCTCCCTACGTTGGCTCATGCTCAGAAGCGGCTTGATCCGAGGAACCAGACAGTTGTAGCCCATCTGAATGTGGTGGTTTTTGAAGCTGTGACTCCCGCCTCATTCCACTCTTTCTGGATCTCTGGTAGATTCTTGAATCTTCTATGTTTGATAATCCGCTGAAGCCCACGGTCATCTCTTTTGCTGGTGCACCTTCTACTGCCACATCTTCCCCTTTTACTAAACTTTCCATTGATATGCTTGAACGCAGCACTCTGAACAGCCAGCCTCCTTAGCCATGAACCTTTGTGGCTTTACCTATCCTATGAAGGGGATCAATGATGGTCTTCTGGCCAGTTGTCAAGTCTGCAGTCTTCCTCATTGAAGCCAACCGAGACAACTGAACCAAACTGAAGCAATTTAATGACGCCTGGAGAAACATGTGCAGGTGCTTTGAGTTTAGTCGATGATTAGTGTGTGACACAGTTTAACACATTTATGGCCTGCAAAATTTGGGCTGATTTCTTCACAGTATTCTAATTTTTTGAATTCCTGATTGTGTGGGTTTTATGAGCTGGAAGCCCAAATTATGTAAAAACAAATAAATACTTGAAATTGTTTAAGTTGTGAGCCCTGAATCTATAATCTATGAAAGTTTAAACTTTTTGAATGGAATTATGGAAATAAACATTTCCATGATACGAAAATTTTTGGGAAAGGGTCTGTAGTGTTTTGCCTAGACTCTCCTGATTGTTCCTCTCCGTGACCAGGATTTGGACTAGGGTTCTCACTGTCCCATAATTTACAACTACCATCGTTCGTCGCAACGTACTTTGCTTGTTGGAACGTACTCTATGACGGCTGTAAACTCAAGGTCATATTAAGATGTTAGAAATAGAAACACATTTTGTATTGAACTTTCAAGATCAACATCAACAATATGAGCTGCCCGAGAGACGCCTTCTGTGGGCTGACGAGTGACGGATGCATTGTTTCACAGTGGGCCATCGGCTCACTCAGACCCGCCAAAGGTGCACTCTTGGCAGGCATGCAATGCAGACAGACTGAGGCTTCACCCGAGGACTCCATGGACCTTTATAAATGTATTTATTGATTTATTAAAATCCCCTCGAGCTTTTGAATCCCACTGGTGGGTATTGGGGGTGATGATAGGCGGTGGGCGGCATTCCAATCACCCAACAATTAGTACAAAATGACTCGGTTAGTCGACGAAATATCTATAGGATAATCGATTCTAAAAAGATTTGATACTGACAGCAGAGATTTTTTTGGGGGATGGGGGGCTAAAATAAATAAACTGGGTGTCATTGGGAGGCACTGCGGGGTCTTTTCCAGAATAAATCAGACCCCTCTGGAGATCAGGCATTTTTGATCCCTGTAATTACAACCCCAAATCCAATGAAGTTGGGACGTTGTGTTAAACATAAATAAAAATAGAATACAATGATTTGCACGTTCAACCTATATTTAATTGAATATACTACAAAGACAAGATATTTAATTTTCAAACTGATAAACTTTATTGTTTTTAGCAAATAATCATTAACTTAGAATTTTATGGCTGCAACACATTCTAAAAAAGTTGTGTTACATCATCTTATTTTTTAACAACATTCAATAAACGTTTGGGAAATGAGGAAACTAATTGTTGAAGCTTTGTAGGTGGAATTCTTTCCCATTCTTGCTTGATGTACAGTCCGGGGTCTCCATTGTCGTATTTTGCCCTTCATAATGCGCCACATATTTTCAATGGGAGACAGGTCTGGACTGCAGGCAGGCCAGTCTAGTACCCGCACTCTTTTACTACGAAGCCACGCTGTTGTAACACGTGCAGAATGTGGTTTGGCATTGTCTTGCTGAAATAAGCAGAGGAATCCATGAAAAAGACATCGCTTGGATGGCAGCATATGTTTCTCCAAAACCTGTATGTGCCTTTCAGCGTTAATGGTGCCTTCACAGATGTGTAAGTTACCCATGCCATTGGCACTAACACAGCCCCATACCATCACAGATGCTGGCTTTTGAACTTTGCGTCCATAACAGTCTGGATGGTTCTTTTCGTCTTTGGCCCGGAGGACACGACGTCCACAATTTCCAGCAACAATTTGAAATGTGGACTTGTCGGACCACAGAACACATTTCCACTTTGCATCAGTCCATCTTAGATGAGCTCGGGCCCAGAGAAGCCAGCGGTGTTTCTGGGTGTTGTTGATAAATGGCTTTTGCTTTCCATAGTAGAGTTTCAAGTTGCACTTACGGATGTAGCGCCGAACTGTATTTACTGACATTGGTTTTCTGAAGTGTTCCTGAGCCCATGTGGTGATATCCTTTACACATTGATGTCGGTTTTTGATGCAGTGCCGCCTGAAGGATCGAAGGTCACGGCATTCAATGTTGGTTTTCGGCCTTGCCGCTTACATGCAGTGATTTCTCTAGATTCTCTGAACCTTTTGATGATATTATGGACCGTAGATGATGAAATCCCGAAATTCGTTGCAATTGTACGTTGAGGAACATTGTCCTTAAACTGTTTGACTATTTTCTCATGCACTTGTTCACAAAGAGGTGAACCTCACCCCATCTTTGCTTGTGAATCAGCAATTCAGGGAAGCTCCTTTTCTACCCAATCATGGAACCCACCTGTTCCCAATGAGCCTGTTGACCTGTGGGATGTTCCAAACAGGTGTTCGATGAGCATTCCTCAACTTTCTCAGTCTTTTTTGCCACCTGTCCCATCTTTTTTGGAACGTGTTGTAGCCATAAAATTTCATGTAAGTGATTATTTGCTAAAAACAATCAAGTTTATCAGTTGGAACATGAAATATCTTGTCTTTGTAGTGTATTCAATTAAACATAGGTTAAACATGATTTGCAAATCATTGTATTCTGTTTTTATTTATGTTTAACACAACGTCCCAACTTCATCGGAATTGGGGTTGTACAAGGGACAGAAAGTTGGTCAAAGAAATATGGCACAAAAAAAGTACAACGACAAATTTAGTGAGGATTAAATGTGAATCTATCAAACCATTGTCTCCAGTTATCTCTGCGAGACTAGCTCTTTTCAATATCAGGTCACTGGGTAATAAATCAATGCTGATTAATGACGTCATTACAACCTATGATCCGGACTTTTTGTTACCAAATGAAACGTGGTTAACAGAAAGTAGCTGTAATACCATTTTAAAAGAGGCAACACCAGCACATTTTGATTATATGAACAAGTGTCAAATAGGGAAAAAAGGCGGTAGTATTGCTGTTATTTTTAAGTCATTATTTCAGTGTAAAGAAATTATACTGGGTGATTTTAGCTCTTTTGAATCTCTTTGTCTATTAAGAAACGGTACACAAATGAGAATAACACCACTATGTTTATGGAGACCATAGCTGTGCCACAAAATGCTGAGACAGTTGATGTACTTCTCGATAATTTCACCTGTAAAATCTCAAATGTCATGAATGCTGTCGCTCCTATTAAAACTCAGACAATCTTGAGGCGACGTCGAACACCGTGGGGGGGGGGCACAATGATGGTAAAGACCTCAAAATCAAAGTGTAGGAAAGCAGAACGTAAATGGAGAAAAACTAAACGCCAAATTGACAATGACCTCTACAGACAAAGTCTTTGTAATTTTAACCAAGAGTTAAGTCACTTTTCTGAAATCATCAGTAAGAACTTCAACAATACTCGCACTTTGTTTGCTGTGGTTGACAAGCTCACAACCCCCCCGAATCAGATAGCTCCAGAACTCCAAACAGCAGATAAATGCAATGAATTTGCTTGTTATTTTAGTGAAAAAATACAATCCATCAGGTTAAATATTAGCACAAATTAGCAAAATGATACTACATCTGAAGCCACCCAGGAAAAACTGTAGCGAAAACTCAATACCATCTGACTTTTTCAAAGCTATTGCAAAGTCTGAGCTAGCTGATTTGCAGCAAATAATTAATTGCTCACTTCAGTCAGGCGAGTTTCCTAAAGCTCTTAAAGTAGCTGCCATTAAACCTCTGCTAAAAAATAGAACGCTGGACGCTTACATGTTAGCAAACTGTAGACCCATCTCAAATCTCCCTTTCATAGCCAAGATTGTTGAGAGTTATTTTTCATCAACTCAGCAATTTCTTGAACTTAAATTGACTTTTTGACAAATTTCAATCAGGTTTCCGAACTCATCACAGTACAGAATCTGCTCTTATCAAAGTGCTAAATGATATAAGGTTGAATACTGACTGGAGAAAGGTGTCAATTCAGGTTTTGTTGGACATCAGTGCGACTTTCATCAGATCATAATATACTACTGAACGGGTTGGAAACGTGGGTCGGACTAAATGGAACAGTCCTTAAATGGTTTAGGTCCTACCTGGAGGAAAGGAGTTATTTTGTAACCATTCGAAGTGTTCAATCTCATCGAATGGCAATGACCTATAGGGTCCCTCAAGGCTCAGTTCTTGGACCCCTCCTGTTCAGCATGTATACGCTACCCTTGGGTCAAATTCTTCAGAACTTTAATTTTGACGATCATAGTTATGCAGATGAAACACATATCTACCAGTTTCTCCAGATGACTACAGTTCAATTGAGGTGTTGTGTCACTGTCTAAACCGGATAACTGGATGAGCCAAAATCTTCTTCAATTAAACCACAATAAAACTGAGATCATTGTTTTTGGCAATAAAGAGAGAGACTTGCTGTTAGTAAATACCTGGAGTCACTCTCTTTAAAAACCAAAGACCAAGTCCGAAACCTTGGCGCTCTGATAGATTCCGACCTGACTTTCAACAGTCATATCAAATCAATGACTAAAACTGCCTTCTACCATCTGAAGAACATATCCAGAGTGAAGGCTTGCATGTGTCAAGCAGACCAGGAGAAGCTCATCCATGCTTTTAGCTCAAGTAGACTAGACTTTTGTAATGGTCTCCTGACTGGACTCCCTAAAAAGAGCATTAAACAGCTGCAGCTCATTCAGAATGCTGCAGCTCGGGTTCTGACCAGAACAAAGAGGTCAGCGCATATTACTCCAATTCTAAAGTTTTTACACAGGCTTCAGGTCAGCCTTAGAACAGATTTTAAAGTCTATAAATCACGAAACGGTTTAGGTCCTGAATAGATGAATGAAATGCTAATGAAATATAAACTCAGTAGGGCTCTGAGATCGACAGACTCAGGTCAAATAGTGGAGCGCAGAGTCCTAAGCAAACATGGTGAAGCAGCATTAAGCCATTATGCTGCTCACAAATGGAATAAGTTGCCAACAGAAGTGTCGTCAGCCCCAAGTGTGCATGTTTTAAGTCCAGGTTAAAAACTCTTCTTTTTTCCCCATGCTTTTTAGAGCATTTCCACTTTTAAATGATATTTCTTGTACTGTACACAGTTTTAATTTAATTTGTTTAATGTTTATAAGCCGTTTTTTTCCCTTTGTTTTTAAATGCTTTTAATCACGAAAAGCACATTGAGTTACCTTGTGTATGAAATGCCCTATATAAATAAATGTGCTTTGCTAATAAATGTAAATCTACAAAGTGAGCTAGGATAAAGGTTGTATACAGTGGATACGGAAAGTATTCAGCCCCCTTAAATTTTTCACTGTTATATTGCAGCCATCTGCTAAAATAATTTAAGTTCATTTTCCCCCTCATTAATGTACACACAGCAACCCATATTGACAGAAGAAAATGGAATTGTTAACATTTTTGAAGATTTATTAAAAAAGAAAAACTGAAATATCACACAGCCTTAAGTATTCAGACCCTTTGCTGTGACACTCATATTTAACTCGTCCATTTCTTCTGATCATCCTTGAGATGGTTCTACACCTTCATTGGAGTCCAGCTGTGTTTGATTATACTGATTGGACTTGATGAGGAAAGCCACACACCTGTCTATAGAAGACCTTATAGCTCACAGTGCAAGTCACAGGAACTGCCTGAAGAGCTCAGAGACAGAATTGTGGGAAGACAGATCTGGCCAAGGTTACAAAAAAAATTCTGCTGCACTTAAAAGTCCCTAAGAGCAAAGTGGCCTCCATAATCCTTAAGTGGTAGACGTTTGGAACGACCAGAACCCTTCTTAGAGCTGAGCGTCCGGCCAAACTAAGCAATCGGGGGAGAAGAGCCTTGGTGAGAGGGGTAAAGAAGAACCCAAAGATCACTGTGGCTGAGCTCCAGAGATGCTGTTGGGAGAAAGTTCTCGAAAGTCAACCATCACTGCAGCCCTCCACCATTCGGGGCTTTATGGCAGAGTGGCCTGACGGAACCCTCTCCTCAGTGCAAGACACATGAAAGCCCAAATGGAGTTTGCTAAAAATCTCTTGAAGGACTCCAAGATGGTGAGGAATAAGATTATCTGGTCTGATGAGCCCAAGATAGCACTTTTTGGCCTTAAAAAAAACAGGCACTGCTCATCACCTGTCCAACACAGTCCCAACAGTGAAGCATGGTGGTGGCCGCATCATGCTGTGGGGCTGCTTTTCAGCTGCTGGGACAGGACGACTGGTTGCAATCGAAGGAAAGATGAATGCGGCCAACTACAGGGATATCCTGGACGAAAACCTTCTCCAGAGTGCTTAGGACCTCAGACTGGGCTGAAGGTTCACCTTCCAACAAGACAATGACACTAAAAGCACACAGCTAAAATAACGAAGGATTGGTTGCAGAACAACTCCGGGACTGTTCTTGAATGGCCCAGCCAGACCCCTGACTTAAACCCAATTGAGCATCTCTGGAGAGACTTGAAAATGGCTGCCCACCAACGTTCACCATACAACCTGACATGACAGAACTGGAGAGGATTTGCAAGGAGGGATGGCAGAGGATCTCCAAATGCAGGTGTGAAAAACACAATTCATTTAGGAGAAAAGAATAAGCTGGAACTGACGCCTGCGTTACTTCCGGTTTAGTGTGATTTTTAGTGTAAGCATTAAAATCTAGGGTCTGAATACTTATGGCTGT
Source organism: Phyllopteryx taeniolatus (assembly GCF_024500385.1). Classification (NCBI taxonomy): domain Eukaryota; kingdom Metazoa; phylum Chordata; class Actinopteri; order Syngnathiformes; family Syngnathidae; genus Phyllopteryx; species Phyllopteryx taeniolatus. The sequence continues at coordinate 22,305,037 of NC_084516.1, forward strand.
GTGAGATTTCAGTTTTTCTTTTTTAATAAATCTGCAAAAATGTCAACAATTCCTTTTATTCTGTCAATATGGCGTGCTGTGTGTACATTAATGAGGAAAAATAATGAACTGAAATGATTTTAGCAAATGGCTGCAACATAAAGAGTGAAAAATTTAAGGGTACCCATGGTACAGTCCTTACTTGTAATATTGTTTCTGGATCGCACTCATTTCCACTCGGAGGATCTGCTCCACTTTGGCAGGGAGAGATTTCTCCACGTCCTTCTTGACTCTGCGTAGAAGAAAAGGTTCCAGTTCTTTGTGCAGACTGGTGTAGCCAGAATCCCGTCCTTTCCCATGGTCCTCTTCAAACATCTCCCACGAGTGAAACCTTGAAAAAGATAACACAACTCATTAATTCTGTTAACTTTGGATCTATGTGATGGTTATATCATCACTATTCCTTGAATATTTACTGTGCAATACTCCACTACCTCTGCAAACCTTGAATAGTTGAATGCCTACAGCTTTCCACGTTGCAATCAAACATTTTTTTTGCTCTCATTAAACTATTAATGCCGAACTCAAATACACTGTCGTTTTTTTAAATTGTCATTGTTTTAAAATTGTTCTTATGTACCACTGCCTATGCCCCTCTTTCAGTATTTCTTTCATTAGTCATCAGTTTTATTTTTAATCATTTTATATTTTTGTATAAATGGAGGGAGACTAGCAAAACTAAGAATTTAATTGATCAGTGTTATCGTGTTTTTACTGTGCACATGACAAATACCTTAAACCTGAAATTCAAGAGGTCTGATGAGGACTATGACAAATAACTCATGAATATGTGAATTGCTTGTGTGTACCCTCACTCATACTCTCGTCCTATAGACTTTTATAATTTACATAATTTATGCCACCACACTTCAGTTGTACAGCCGGGTTCACGACCCTTGTCCTGCATGCTTCTTCTCCTGTCCTTGTCCTGTTCTAGCTTGTCCTGTCCTTCACTCACAGGGTGTAGCACTACAGCCCCATGCAACACTCCTATTTAATGTTTCATTGTTGTAGATAATGTAATGACTTACATTTCTCATCCTGTTTACAATTAGTTTCTTTGTCTTTTGTCTACATTTCTCTCTCCCCTCTAGAAACTTTGTTCTGTTCGACTCTGATTCTCAATAAACTTCAATTATAATACTAAGAAACAAGAGCTAAAGCTTAAAAACTCCACTGGGATACAGTAAAACTGTTCCGGGATAAAGGTGCTAACAGATCCTCCATTCTGCTTGACCTAACAGCCGAACAGGACAAAAAAATAAAATACAGAAATAAATAAGGAGTTCTGACTATGTCTTTGTATTACAGCATGACTGCTAAATATCATAATGCTTACTTACATACATATATGACACCTCAGACAGTTCTTCCCTACCGGAAGAAAAATGTTTTGTCGGCTCAACTTAAGTTTACTAGCCGAGATGGTTTTCCAACGGCATTAAATGTGGTAGAAATAAAATAAGTAATAACACACATACAATGCTGTGAAAAAGTATTGGCTCCCTTCGCAAATGCTTATATTTTTGCATAGTTTCTCCACTTTGTTTCAAATTATCAAACAAATGTAACCCAAGTAAAATTAAAATGCTGTTTTTAAATGGTGATTTAATTTCCATCCATCCATTTTCTGAGCCGCTTCTCCTCACTAGGGTCGCGGGCGTGCTGGAGCCTATCCCAGCTGTCATCGGGCAGGAGGCGGGGTACACCCTGAACTGGTTGCCAGCCAATCGCAGGGCACATCGAAACAAACAACCATTCGCACTCACAGTCATGCCTACGGGCAATTTAGAGTCTCCAATTAATGCATGTTTTTGGGATGTGGGAGGAAACCGGAGTGCCCGGAGAAAACCCACGCAGGCAGGGGGAGAACATGCCAACTCCACACAGGCGGGGACGGGGATTGAACCCCGCACCTCAGAACTGTGAGGCTGACGCTCTAACCAGTCGGCCACCGTGCCGCCGGTGATTTTATTTATTAAGAAAGAAAAAAACTATTCATGGTTACCTGGCCCTGTGTGAAAAGGTAATAGCCCCCCTAAACCTAATAACTGGTTGGGCTATCTCCAGCAGCAACAACTGAAATGAAGCGTTTTCTATCACTGGTAATTAGTCTTCCACATCTCTGTGGAGATATTTTGGCCCACTCTGCCTTGCAGAATTGTTTGAATTCAGCAAAAATGGAGGGTTTTCAAGCACGAACAGCCTTTTTAAGGTCATGCCACTGCATTTCAATCAAATTCAAGTCTGGAATTTGACGAGGCCACTCCACTGTTTTGGATCGTTATCCTGCTGCAGAACCCAAGTGCGCTTCAGCTTGAGGTCAGAAACTAATGACTGCACGTTCTCATTCAGGATTTTCTGTTAAAGAGCAGAATTCATGGTTCCATCAATCACAGCAGGTTGTCCAGGTTCTGAAGGAGAAAAGCAGCCCCAGACCATCACACTACCACCACCATTTTGGACTCTTGCTGTGTATTTTTTCTGAAATGCTGTGCTACATTTACACCAGCTCTAACGACACACACACCTTCTAAAAAGCAAAACTTTCATCTCGTCAATCCTTATAATATTCTCCCAAAAGTCTGCAGCACCTCAACGCGAAAACACAAAAGACCAGTGCAAAAAATACGACACTGGCTGATCGGATGAGCAAAAATGTTGCTTAAACGTAAGAGTAGCAATAGAGGATCCCCGCTCCACAGGATGTCTATTCACACTGGTCCGTGCATCTTTTCCTCGATGATAACAAGTTACCTGACATTCCCCGCAATTATCAATGGATTGGTTCACATCCCCTGTCCCATTTAGTCCTCTCTCTTGTTTCACTTAATTTTTGCATGAGCTCTCAGCTCGGTCAATATCTCCTCCAGGATGCATTCCCGGCAGAGAATATGTCTGCCAGCTCCACGTTAAGAACGCTTCGCGGCTGTATCATCGTAAAACCCGCTATGGGGTGAAAGTACAAACAAACTGGAATCGTAAACTAACTGTGAGGGGCTGCTGACTCACAGGCATACACAACAACAAGCGCTGAAACCTGCCAAAAAATGTCACGGCTCACATGCTGTAAATAGTGCAAACGGTTTAGCACGAAACAAAACGAATGCTATAAAAAAAATAAAAAATAAAAACATTTAAAAAGGGCGGGGGAGAAGTAAAAATAAAGGAGAACGTTGGCAAAAAAAAAAGGATTTTGGAAAAAGGCTGAAACAACAATGCGTAAAAATAAGGAAGTGCTGTGAACACTTTCCTGGTGCACTGTAAACGTATTTTGTTACAAGCTACGTGCATGTGTATTTGAATTCGGTTGTTAGGAATTTTTATTGCCTGGCAATTCATTATTGGAATAAATAAGATCGAATGAATGCATTTCTTCAGTAAATTTTGCAATTGGAAATTGCTAATGGTCACTTAAAAAGGGTACGTTTTTAAATCATGTAACAACTGATATTGCCTACTTTTCAGGCATAATGAAATGCAGCAACGACCAGAGCTCTTTGAGGGAGTTTTGCAGCGGTGTTCCTGTGATGAGGAGCCTGTGATTGGACTTGAAGTCAATCATAGTCTTGTAGAGGAGCGAGTCATCATTCTTCAGTCGATGTGCCTCATCCACACCAATGAAAGCCCAGTTAACACTGCCCAAAAAAGACTGTAGACATATTTTTCACATTTGGTTATACTTCCTAACAATATCAAGACGATTATAGAAGTTAGGGCTGGGTGATATGACCTTAAAATATAATCAACAATCAACAATTGAGAACCACTGGTATAAGCAGTGCACGTCAGCGTGGACGCTTAAATCAAATTGAATCACCCAGCTCTAATTGAAGCTTACGTGAGGTAGCTCCTCACCTTGTCCTTGAGAAGAATTTCATATGTAGTGAGGAGGATGTTGAATTTCAGCCTCTTGGAATGAACATGCATCCACTCGTGTGTCCTGATCTAGAATTGGGAAAAGACGATTGAAAGGCTTAAAGTGTTATGTTATGACATCATCTGGAGTGTGGGGAATCTTTAGAAGTAGCTGACATGGAATGAGAATTAGAACTAATTTGGCTGTATAAAACAGGCCATTGTCCTTGGTTTGTGTGTTAAGGTATTAAGACGATACACAGAAACATAGGATTAGTGATGTGTCTAGGAATGTTTTTGGTGTGTGTCTATGAACAGTCTGGCAACTGTGTTAGTGTGTATGTGTACTAAGGATTCATCTTACCATATTCCTACTGCTTATGTCTCCCAGGTAGACAACAACATTCATCTGAGGGGCCCACAGCTGGATTTCCCTCTGCCAGGATGTTAACGTAGAGAGGGGCACAACCAGCAAGAAGGGGCCATAAAGCTGGTGCTCATTAAACAAATAGTTGAGGAAAGAGATGGTTTGGATGGTCTTCCCTAAACCCATCTCATCAGCAAGGATGCAGCTGTTGCCTCTAAAAATTCAGACAGAACAGAAGAAAACTTTTGGTATCACAGACCACACAGTACATGATGATTTTAAGATAATGTGAAGCAAGATGACTCAAGTCTTACTTGCACCACGAGTGGGCCATCCAGTTCAAACTGTCCAGCTGATAGTCTCTGAGCTCTAGTCCATCACCTCCTATGTAATGGGGCTGCTTTTTCATTGGAGCAAACCTTGGTCTCTGTTTCAGCACCTGAAGGAAAAGTGCAGCTGGTTCAGTCAACAAAAATCTATCAACTAAAAGGAGGGTTCACTTTCACGCGAGACCAAAATTAACACTGTATGTAGTGCTTTTAACAATACACAGACAGAGACAATTTCATGCCCCCGCGCATATTTTTTTTACCTTGCAATCTCTGGATGGAATGGTCTTTGATTGGTTTCTGCTCATGTAATCATCAATACATTTTTGGAACTTCTTGGCAATCAGAGCTCCATCTTCCCAGCTACATTCAGAGTACGACAATCCCTGCCACTTGCACAGGTAGTCCGGGTAACCAGCAGCTGACTTTTGGTTAGAATGACCTGCTCAACGATATTCAGACAGTGATGAAAATCTAATTCACCTCATTTATTATATAAATGCTGTGCACAAGTCTACATTTTGATGCGTTAAAGGTGACATACAGTGGGGCAAAAAAGTATTGTCACCCACCAATTGTGCATGTTCTCCCACTAAAAAAAGATGAGAGGCCTGTCATTTTCTCATAGGTCCAGAAAACCACAGTCTGATTTTTAAAGAATTTATTAGCAAATTATGGTGGAAAATAAGTATTGTCACCTACAAACAAGCAAGATTTCTGGCTCTCACAGACCTGCAACTTCTTTAAGAGGCTCCTCTGTCCTCCACTTGTTACCTGTATTAATGGCACCAGTTTGAACTCATTATCAGCATAAAAGACAACCTCAAACAGTCACACACCAAACTCCACTATGGCGAAGACCAAAGAGCTGTCAAAGGACACCAGAAACCAAACTGTCGAGCTGCAACAGGCTGGGAAGACTGAATCTGCAATAGGTTAGCAGCTTGGTGTGAAGAAATCAACTGTGGGAGTAATTATTAGAAAACGGAAGACATACAAGACCAGAGATAATCTCCATCGATCTGGGGCTCCACGCAAGATCTCACCCCGTGGGGTCAAAATGATCACAAGAACGGTGAGCAAAAATCCCAGAACCACATGGGGGGGGGGACCTAGTGAATGACCTGCAGAGAGCCGGGACCAAAGTAACAAAGGCTACCATCAGTAACACACTACGACGCCAGGGACTCAAATCCTGCAGTGCCAGACGTGTCTCCCTGCTTAAGCCAGTACATGTCCAGGCCCGTCTGAAGAGTGCTGGAGAGCATTTGGATGATCCGGAAGAGGATTGGGAGAATGTCATATGGTCAGATGAAATCAAAATAGAACTTTGTGGTAAAAACTCAACTTGTCGTGTTTGGAGGAGAAAGAATGCTGAGTTGCATCCAAAGAACACCATACCTACTGTGAAGCATGGGGTTGGAAACATCATACTTTAGGGATGCTTTTCTGCAAAGGAACCAGGACGATCCGTGTATAAAGGAAAGAATGAATGGGGCAATGTATCGTGAGATTTTGAGTGAAACCCTCCTTCCATCAGCAAGGGCATTGAAGATGAAACGTGGCTGGGTCTTTCAGCATGACAATGATCCCAAACACACCGCCCGGGCTACGAAGGAGTGGCTTCATAAGAAGCATTTCAGGGTCCTGGAGTGGTCTAGCCAGTCTCCAGATCTCAACCCCACAGAAAATCTTTGGAAGGAGTTGAAAGTCTGTGTTGTCCAGCGACAGCCCCAAAACATCACTGCTCGAGAGATCTGCACGGAATGGGGCAAAATACCAGCAACCGTATGTGAAAACGTTTGACCTGTCATTGCCAACAAAAGCTACAGTGGGTACGGAAAGTTTTCAGACCCCCTTAAATTGTTATATTGCAGCCATTTGTTAAAATCATTTAAGTACACACAGCAACCCATATTGAAAAGAAACAAAACGTAATTGTTGAAATGTGTGCTTATTTATTTAAAAAGAAAAAATGAAATATCACACAGCCATAAGTATTCACACCTTTTGTTGTGACACATTTAACTCTGGTGCTGTCCATTTCTTCTGATCATCCTTAAAAGGGTTCTACACCTTCATTGGAGTCCAGGTGTGTTTATTTAGACTGATTGGACTTAGGACAGCCACACCCCTGTTTGAAGCATGGTGGTGGCAGCATCATACTGTGGGGGTGTTTTCAGCTGCGGGGACAAGACGACTGGTTGTAATCGAAGGAAAGATGAATGCGGCCAAGTACAGGGATATCCTGGACGAAAAGTGCTCAGAAACTCAGACTGGGCCGAAGATTCACCTTCAAAAAAAAAAAACAATGACCCTAAGCACACAGCTAAAATACCGAAGGAGTGGCTTCAGAACAACTCCGTGACTGTTTTTGAATGGCCCAGCCAGTGCCCTGACTGAAACCCAACTGAGCATCTCTGGAAAGACCTGAAAATGGCTGCCCACCAACGTTCACCATCCAACCTGACGGAACTGGAGAGGATCTGCAAGGAGGAATGGCAGATGATCCCAAATCCATCCATCCATTTTCTTCACTGCTTATCCTCACTGGGGTCGCGGGCGGCCGGTGCCTATCCCAGCTATCTTCGGGCAAGAGGCGGGGTAAACCCTGAACCGGTCAACAGCCAATCACAGGGCACATAGGAAAAAAAACTATCATTCGCGCTCACATTCATACCTTCGGGCAATTTAGAGTTTCCAATTAACCTACCATGCTTGTTTTTGGGATGTGGGATGAAACCGGAGTGCCCGGAGAAAACCCACCCAGGCACGGGGAGAACATGCAAACTCCGCACAGGCGGGGTTGTTATTTGAACCCCGGTGCCCAGAACTGTGAGGCAGATGTGCTAGGCAGATGTGCTAACCAGTCGTCTACCGTGCCGGCGATCCCAAATCCAGGTGTGAAAAACTTGTTGCATCATTCCCAAAAAGACTCATGGCTGTATTAGCTCAAAAGGGTGCTTCTACTAAATACTGAGCAAAGGGTCTGAATACTTATGGTTGTGTATTATTTCAGTTTCTTTTTTAATCTACAAAAATTTCAACAATTCTGTTTTTTTATGTCAATATGGGGTGCTGTGTATCCATTAATGTGTATATTAAAAAAAATAAAAAAATAAAAAAAAGAACTGAAATGATTTTAGCAATATAAAAAGAGTGAAAGATGTATGGGGTCTGAATACATCTCATACCCACTGTATATAACAAAGTATTGAGATGAACTTTTGTTATTGACCAAATACTTATTTTCCACCATAATTTGCTAATAAATTCTTAAAATGAGAAGAAAAAAAAAATCCAGAAAATCACATTGTCTGATTTTTAGTCTCTCATAGGTGAGGTATACCTGTGATGAAAATGAAATCTTTTTAAGTGGGAGAACACAATTGGTGGCTGACAATACTATACATACACACACACACACACACACACACGTTTTATATTATTGAATTTTTATTTTAAAAAAGTACATTATAAAAAAATAATGCCAGACTTGTGGATCAGAAATCGACATACGAATCAACTCTTTGCTCTATCGTTATACTCCTACATAGTATGTGTCTATATGCTGTTGAGTCACTGAATTAGTGTCATTTCATTTTATATAGTGTAGACATTTTTTTTGTTATATACAGTATTTTTTTTACAGTATAAACACTAAATTTGATTTCATCCATAGTTGCAGTAGACTTACATTCATACAATTATTGAAAACCACATATCTTGGGTAACTTAGATGGTTGTGTACTTTACTCCGCTAATCTACACTCTCTATTGATGAATTAATTGCTTTGTCAAATGTGACCAGTCGGGAACAAGTTTGCTTGTCACAAAATAATTCACTCTCATTTGACTTGCATAGTATTGAGGGAGGGTTGTTTAAATGAGTCACAATTGCAAACCAGCCCCCTTTTTTTTTTTTTTAAGCCCGATTGTCAACACATTACATCACGGTCGGACATTGAGGTGACATACGACCATACAGCTGTTGTAAAACCGGCAGAGCCAAAATACATTTAAAATCAGTCCAAAAAGCTTATGCATGAAATTGACAAAGGCATTATAGTTTGTTTCAATTAGGTTTATAAACAGACAAGGTCATCACAGTTATCAATTTTTGAAAACACTCTTTTTTTATTTTATTTAGTTAACGAATATGTTTTTTTTTTAAATGTTAGCTTGAGTTGATTGTAATATCCTTGTTCTGAAGAACTGTAAACATAAAATGTGCATATGATTTTATTATACCATTGTGCAGATGCAATTCTGGTACTAAATCATGAAGCTCATAAAACGTGAGCTTTGAGTAGCGACAATATATGTCGACAGCTTTGAAGCAAAACAACAGGGATAAAACTGAAAACGTACCTATGATCCTCTCCACAAGCTGGTACTGAGAGTGCAGGTCATCTATGAGTTCTTCCTGGCAATTGAAATACTCAATATCCTCAGGTGAGGCTGCCTTTAACCTGTGTCAAAGGCACACGATTCATCACAAAATATGTAACCGTCATACTTCCTTACTACGTCATAGTCATAATTCCTAGGAATCGCTCCAGGTACTATGATTTTCTCTAACAGTATAAAATCATATGAAAGCTTTCTTACCATTTCTTTTTCTCCTGATCCTTCTTCTTAAAATTGTCCAGTTTCTTCATACCCCTGACATTCTGCAACTTCAGGGTCTCTTCTGTTTCCCAAGTGTTGTGAATGTGGGCCCAGTTTTTCCACTTTATTAGGTACTGGATATCCCCTGCCTCCTTATTAGAATTAAAGTATGCATTTGGGTCTCCATCTGCTTCTACAGCATATACCGTAGTCACACTTCCCACAGCTGTTAGGGACGAAACCAAAAACATGTCCTTCAATTTTCCTGCACTTTTACATTTTAAAATGTCAAAAATGGATTTAACATAAATAACACATTCATTTCCATGAACGTGCCAAGGCCAACAGTTCTTCTTACCCCTTTTCCTTCCAATTCTGCTATCCATCACTCTCTCCAGTGTTTCAAACTCATCTTCCTCAGGTTGAGGGACATCTTCACCAAGAACTTCCACAAGGTCATCTGAATCAGTTTTCAGCTCCTCATCTTCCTTGTAGCTGATGTTGACTGTTGCCTGCCGCCGTGGACCAGCGGCGACAGCCTTCTTATAGTTCTCTTCCTCGTCCTCAGAAGATGAACATTTCTGGGCTTTCTTTTTCTGGGAGCTGCTCTTCTTGCCATTTCGAAAATTCATCCTGACAAGAGGTAAGAAAAGTTGACTTGAACAAACACACTGAAGTAAGTTAAGCTTAAGTTGTCCAATTCGGATTTTTACCTTTTTTTTAATTAAAAATATGACATCAGCGTATCCAGCAAGATCAAAATAGCATCATTATTGTATGTTAATTAAAAATAAGTAAGTCTAGGTTGAAGATACATTTCTTCAGCAAGCCTCCGCCATCTGCGTGTCATGTGACTACTTAGAACGGTGACGATCGTCCGACTGGAGTGAGCAAAACTGTGGCTACCACTGACACTAGCCCTGATCAACAGCACGAGGCGGACCAGCGGAGAGGTAGAAACATGGCTAATTAGAAAACTAACCCTGAAATTGCGGACGCTGCAAGCTCATTGAGGTCACTGGTATGGAAGTATTTAGGCTTTAGGTTGAGAACAGACGGAAATCGCGTAGCGACAAGACCCGCGTTGTTGCCCATGTACCCAGTTTTCTGTTGCAACGTTCCCGTTGTGTAGGTCGTCTTTAAAACGAAAACAGCTAAGAAAGGGGTAGTAAAATAGGCTAATGCTTTTAAGCTAATATTAGTTCATTTTATAAGAGTTATTATAAATGTTTATGATGACAGAACACAGCCACTCAAAAAGCTAACGTGTACTGACGCATACAACACTGTTGTAGTTGCAGTTGTTGTTAAAGCGCTATACAAATAAAGTTGAGCTGAGAGTTGAGTAACCTATGCTCTGTTTTTATGGTTTTGTTAGCTTTGCTGAATAATCTCTTTACCTTGCTACTCAAGGCTAATAAATACCCCCCAAAACTATTACTGTATATTGTATATATTTTACACACGTGCCCACGTAAAGTATTCACACCGCACCCATATTTTCAGATAGTTGTACAAATGTATTGAAAATGTGAACATTTAAACATAATAGGGACATAAGTATTCACACCCTTGACTTAATGTTTTGTTGAAGCACCTTTGGCAGTAATCACAGCCTCAAGTCTTCTCGGTTATGTCTCTACGAGCTGACCACACCTGTTTTGGGGCATTTTCTCCCATTCTTCTCTGCAGATCCTCGCAAAGTCAGTCAGGTTGGATGGGCAGCATCGCTGGACAGCCATTTTTAGGTCTTTCCAGAGATGTTCGATTGGATTCAAATCCGGGCTCTGGCTTGGTCACCCAAGGACATTCACAGGCTGCTTCTGAAGCCACTCCTTTGTTATCTTGGCTCCGTGCTTTGGGTCATTGTCATGTTGGAAGGAGAATCGACACCCTAGTCTGAGGTCCAGAGCATTCTGGAGCAAGTTCTCACGAAGAATTTCTCTATATTTGGCAGCTGTCATCTTACCCTCTATGCGGGC